>NW_017971526.1:0-278615 GCF_001883845.1 Diplodia corticola
CCCAGGGAGTGTGTCGGTGGAAGGGGACAAGTTGCTGACATGGAAGCGTCCACCAGGCAAGTGAAACGACGCACACATTCAGCGGCCCGACCGCGCCGTTGACCTCGCTCGCCGTGTCTCCCAAAACGTCGACGCTCTACGCCGGATGCTGGGACAAGAACATCTGGGCGTGGCCGCTTCCCCCTTCCTCTTCGCCCTCCTCCACAACAACAACAAAGTCGGCCGCGATCAGGGGCACTCCGCGCTTCAGCAACGGCCACACCGACTTCGTCAAGTGCCTGCTCGCCTTCTCGCTCGGCGGCCGGGACCTGCTGGTGTCGGGCGGCGCGGACGCGTGCATCGTCGTGTGGGACGCCGAGAGCGGGCGGCAGCTGTACAAGCTCAAGGGCCACGCGCGCGGCGTGCTCGCCCTCGCCGTCGACCCGGCCAGCCACTCCACCCGCCTCGCCCGCCTGGCCCCCGCCGTCACCGTGCTCTCCGCCGGCAGCGACCGCGAGATCCGCGCCTGGCGCATCCGCCCCGACACCGGGTACCAGATCCCCGTGGGCAGCGTGGGGAAAGAGGGTGTGGAGGAGGAGGGAGGAGAAGAAGGGAGCGGACCGGCGACGACGGCGTCGACCGGCGATCCCGTCGTCACGCCGCTCGTCATGCACGACACGTCCGTCGACGCGCTCGCCTTCGACGCCGCCGACGACCTGTGGACCGCGTCGGCCGACCGCAGCGCCAAGTGCCTCGCCCGAGGCGGCGACGGTCGCAACGGCCCCGGCCCCGGCCCCTTCGCCCACGCCGACACCAGCCTGCCCCACCCGGACTTCGTCCGCGACGTCGTCGTCGACGACGAGGCGGGCTGGGTCGCCACCGCCTGCCGCGACGAGCACGTCCGCGTGTGGGAAAAGGGCTCCGCCGAGTGCGCGCACGTCTTCGAGGGCCACTACGAGGAGGTCACCGGCCTGTGCCTGCTCCCCCGCCAGAAGCTGCTGGTCAGCGTCAGCATCGACGGCACCGTCCGCCGGTGGAGCCTGAAGCGCGCCGACGTCAAGAAGGCGCGCGAGGACGCGGAGAGGGCGAGGCGGGGCGGGGCGGACGAAGATGCGGTGGGGGAGGGGAAGAAGGAGGGCTTGTTGACTGAGGAGGAGGAGAGGGAGTTGGCGGAGTTGATGGATGAGGACGATTAGAGATCGGAGAAGAAGAAAGAAAAATGGGAAAGAAATGGACGATGGGGCGTGATGGGATGTTAGCATGCAGAGCATAGAGAGGGAGACTCCTAATAGTATGAAACAGGGAACTACTACAAAACAGTAGTATATTGATTAAACTGGGTTACATCTATGCTCAGACAAAACAACACTCGTACAACATCGAAAAGCTCATCAGCTAGCATTGTTGCAAGCTCGATGAGCAAATGTAACGGCTTGGTAAATAGAGTTTGGAGCCATCATTTCTCCATCCGCCTTTCCATTCTAGTTCGTATCCCTTATGGGGAGGCGGACGTCCGTAGATTCGCCCATGCAACCGGCCGAAAGCCTCCAATCGTAGTCGGACAGTGTTCCGGCATGGATCTCTAGAGCAATGAAGAAGCACAAGGCTGAGGGAGCAAGGCAAAAGCAAAATAAACCAGAATAATAAAACAAGGCTCAAGAGATCCTGAGCACGAACTGGAGATGTAGAGGAACGAATGGCCTCGCACAACACCGAATCGAGTTGAAAGGACAACGACTGTTGAGTAGCAAGTGCTTGAGTTCGCCTCACGCGCGCCCACCTCTTTTTACCACGCATACCCATCGTTAGCGACGAAGTTGTCCTCGCCATTCCAGTCCTCGTCGCCGCTGACTTCCGAGTCGAGGAAGTCGTTCTCGTTGAACTGCTCTTCACGGGGGCGGAGGTTGTCGATGCGGATATCGACCACTTCACACATGCCCTGGATGAATTTCTCTGGGCTGCGCTTCCAGTCTTTGGAGCTAGCGGCGGCGGTGCCGCCGCCGTCGTCCGACGTTGGGTGCTGGTCCCCTTCTTCTTCCAGAGATGAATGTTCCGCTTCGGAAGGAGACAAGGAGGGGCTTGTCGACGTGCCGTCGGCACCGGAATTGGTGGCGACCGCTCTGCGTGGGCGAAGGCGACGGGCAGCGGGCGCGGACGAGTCGTCAGGATTCTCGTCCCCGCTATGGGCGTCCTCTCCGGTAGGCTGGAGCGGCGCCTTGTCTCTGGCGCGCGGAGTGACGGCAACGTGTCGCAGTCGTCTGACGACTTTCGTTGGTGAATTATCAGGGGTTGGCAGCGTTGACTCCTTCAGCATACGCCAACGCTTACCGGACATGAAGTGTGGGTTAGGTGGGGACGACTTTCGGAGGAAGACGCGTTGGAGCCGGCCGATCCACTTGTCACGGAAGGTAGCGCGGTCGCGCCAGCCAATGTTGAGGATTGCCTTCAGTACAAGTCTGCGGAGATCAGGGAGCTCTTCTGCAGAGTCTAAGAGCGAAGAGAAGAAATTTTCTGCAGCTTCAGAGGTCCATTGTCTAAGCTGGTTTAATTCGATGATCTGGAGTGTCGCAGGCCAGCTTGGTATCTCATCGTCTTTCAGAAGGTCGATATACTTTGGTTCAGAGTCTCTGAAGGTGTCGTGAGAGTCAAAGTAGTTCAAGTCCATTTTCAGAACCTCAAGTCTTGGGCATGTTCGCTTCAGATCCGGGAGAAAGGAGATGTCGAGAGCCTGGTTGTGGTTGAGAATCAAGCTCTCCAACTGAGTTCCGTGAGAAACCAGAAAGTTGCGAAGAACTTCAGACGTCACATGGTGGCAGTTGATGACGGCGAGATGCTGCAAATTCTCTTTTAGAAGAGGAAGGAAATCCCCGTCAAGCACCTGGCAGGACTCGAAACTCAGACTTTTGAGTTCCGGTAAGAGCGCCAAATTATCCGCGAGAACTTGTTTACTGGAGCGTCCCCGATTGTCAGTGCCGTCGTTTGTCACCACAGCAAAGGATTCTGGCCCGAAATTGAACAGGGAAAGGTGCTCCAGCCGCTGAAAAGCTTCTAGCTGGTGGACTCCGCCCATCCAGAAGAGATCATGATCTCTGGAGCGAAAGTTCGAGTTCCAGTTCCAAGATTTCAATCGGATCTTGCTGGCTGCAAGGGATGTGAAGAGGGCTTGGCTATAATGCCAGCGTCCAGGCCTATTCAGAGTTCGGAATGGTGGGCGGTCCTGCGGGTGGACAATCGATAGCTCAGTCAGTTGGGGGACGAATGGTACTAGGTCACCAATCTCGAACTGCCTTCCGGCCCAGGTGTATGCAAGAGTGCTGGGTGCATCAAACTCCAGGCGGCGGATCTTGACATTATAGTTGATACAGTGAGTCGCAGTCGTGTCCGAGAGCAGATCAAGGAGCCTATGAGGCTTGTCGATGGTAAGCAGAGGGGGGGATCGGTAGAGTGCCGTCAGTGCCGGCTCCAGAAATGTTTTGCAGACTCGTGCAGTACTCGCCAGCCAGGCGATGTTGGGCGTTGGGATGAAATCGTCGTCATGCAGAGGGTCACTTGCGAACATGAAGACCTCTAACAAAACCTCATACGGTAGATTTGCCCAGTCTGGTATGACCCCATCGCTCTCTAGAACGGCTGTCTCCGTGGTCAAAGTCGGCCGGGGGTCGGGAACTGTATGGAAAAGAGTAAAGTCAGCCAGAAAAGCAACTGGGCCGAGCGAGACCTACGCTTCTTAGACTGGGTATTCCTCCGTGGTTGTTTCGCCGCGGATGACCTCGTCACTCGCTTGGGCCCAAGGCGTCTAGGGTTGCGAACTCGTCCACCCCTGCGCTCTGAGATATCACCCGTGTCCTCACTGTTGGTCTCAGTGTACAAAGGCGCAAGCTCACGACGCAGGTGAGCGCCGCTCAGTGACCTCTGAATGCGGCGCCGTCCTGTACGCCTCGGTCTTGACGGCTCAGCGCCCTCCTCTCTCGAGTCCTCATTCTCATTTGTATCGCCGTCCGACTCCCCAGCGCTGGGCAGGTGGTATGACTTCTCCGGCAGACGGCGCAGTTTTGTTGGGACTTCAGGGCTTGCTGAGAGCAAGCCATGGCTACGACTGCGCACTGGAGGCGGGGTAGAAGCGTTGCGTGCAGGAGGATGGTCTTCCCGGATGGCGCGCCTGCCGCTGCGGCGATTTGTCTCCTGCGGCAGCGATTGGGGAGCGGCTGGGGCTCGTCGCATGCGCTTGCGCGCACTGCCAGTTACTTCTCCTTCGTCGTCGCTTGTAACGGTATCCTCGTCGTCCGAGGTGCTGGGTTCGCGGTAGGAAATGCGGCTTCTCTTGCGACCTGCGCGAACCGCCGTCGCACGGGTAGCGGCAGCCATGTTTGCTGTCGTCGCGCGAAAGCGATTGGCGCGCGACAGCGGCAGCCGGATGGCGGAGGAAGATGGCGAGCAGGCAGCACAATGCAGCAGGCGACAGAGATTGGAGAGGTTGGCGCGGCACGGGCGTGGGAAAAAGTGCGGGTTGAGGCGTGCAGGGAGGTACAGAGAGGAGGCAGCGATGACGATGAATGGCCGATCGCCGGGGCTGCCTTATCGATTGGCACCCGGGCCGCTGCTTCTCCGGACGCTTGGGTCCCCGGTTGCCTCAGGCACGAGCGCCGCAGTGCGACTGAATGCCGTGGCGCAGGCGCGTCCAGGGTGGCTGGCAAGCGAAGGCTTGCTCCTCCAGGTGAAGTGAGACCAGCACAGTTGACGCGCTCTCTTCCGCGCCCGCTTATTGCGCATCGGCCGGGTGCAGACGCTGCTTGCATGTCGGCTGCTGCGCGTTCCTGCCGCATCTGCGCTGGAGGCCATCCTCGACCTGCGCGCTTTGACCGAACGCCCACCCGTGTGCCCGTCGCGACTGCGTGTACGTGAGCCGCAAGCCGACGTTGGACACATCTCGTGGCGTTGCACCGACTCTCTCCTCTCCTCTGCTCCGCGCGCGTGGCGGCGCGAACGCGATCCCCCGAGGCCTCAACAACGCGAAGTCTGCGCGCACCTACCACTCTCGACCTCGACGCGGCACGTACGCACCTATCCGCAGCCGCGCCCACCCGTGGCATGCCCGTCGCTCCGAGGTGCGCGCCCGTCCAACCAGTCCAGCGGCACCTACAGCCCTCCGGTCTGTCTCAGCGCCGCCTCGGACCTGCGGCCAGGCGCTCCAGGTCGCTACCTCCCGCCTCAGTCGCGGCCTTTCCTTTGACTTCAGTCACGCGTCATGCGCTTTATCGCGTCATCAGCTTTGCGTTTTACGGCCCTTTTGCTTTTCTCTGCGGCCTGTTGAGCCCGTTGCCGTACCACCCTCCTGGCGACACCGTCAAGCCTGGAGCATGAACTCGTCGACTGAACTCAAGAAGTACGGCGGGAACAGCGCCCTATACCTGATGATCGACCGGTCGCGCCAACGAAGCTTCTTGCGGAGAAATATTAAGCAAGCGCTTGATCAGCACGGTCAGGACTTGCGCACCTCTCAATCAAGCGCCAACGACAGCATGTGTGGTGATGCATGCGAAAAGGCCTGGAGTTTGCCTGACAAAGCGACTATGGCGGCTTTGGCCGCAAAAAAGATCCCGGTGCTAAGGATGGAGGTCAAACAACTCTTTCCGACGGGAGCAAACAGCAACTTGGTTCAATCAAAAGTAAAGACAAAGACCTACGCTGCCCCATGTAGACTTATATCCAAAGTCTACCACATTACTACGAAGAAACGACCTGGCGCTGACAGAGTCTGGGACGACATCCACACGCATACTGCGCATGCCATGATTCAAGCATGGCGCACTGGTGACAACGAAGAGTTCATCTCCGTGAGCATGGACGAGCCGGTATTGGTCTCAGCAGAGCAGCTCAAGATCCAAATGCCTCTTACCTTCGGGGAAGCATACAGGATGATCATGGCGGATGAGTACCTCATGACTATCAGCATTGTGCTTGACGACCACACAGACATGAAGGAGGTCCTTTCAATCACGAACCCCCAGGAGAACCCGCTCCCAAGGACCGCCGGCAAGTTAAATGCCAAATTTGGCAACCTTCTCTATCGTGCAGACAGAGGGTACCGCTCTCCCTTGAATTTTACGACAGGTGGCAAATCCTACCCCCTAGGCTTCGATATGTCCGTGGATGCTGGCTGGGAGGTATCCAAGGAGATGCCCATACAGGCCTACAACCAAAGATTACGCTGCATCCGAGGAGAACAGCTGTTATCGCCCATCTCGGAACCATCGACTCACGCCCAAGCTACTCGACTAGCATACTGGTTCAACGATCAAGTGCGACCAAAAGCAATATCTGTGGAAGGATTTCTGTGTCTTTTCTGCTCTCGACGCGACTATCACTCGCTGGACAGATTATACCACCATTTCAAAACCGAGCACGACATGTTCTCTTTCAACTTGCAAAAGCTAGGAGCCGATGCGCGGGCATGCCTCCAGAGCGAATACAAGGTCGAAGTCGACATCTCGGACAAGTACAGTGATCCGCGAGCAAGCAACAACGTCGCCGATCCACGAGAGATCCGATGGGTCGCTCCTAAGAAGCCTTTTGACTTGGAAGCGTATCTAAAGGGCGATGAATCTTGGATAAAAGCCGGACTAGGATTGAAAAAGAAGGCCCATCTAGCTCCCAGGATTGCGCCAATTCCACAGGGAGCTGTCGAGCCAAAGAAGCCAGTCGAAGTTCCGGACATGCCCATAGTCGAGAAGAAGAGACACCGGGTTCCCAAGGCCCCCAAAGGCTTACGGTTCTATAGATCGGACTCGAAAAGATCTCTGGAGGAAGGGGAATACCTCAGCGAAAGCGATGACGAGATCTCGGAAGACTGGCTCAAGTTGCGGCGTAATCTAGCCACCAAGGATGCTGAGGTGGCCGTTCCTGCGAGAGTCTTCATGATGAAATGGGATGATTACATGCAGGACGAGCAACTCTGCGGGGATGCCCATCTGGGAGATGCTGTGGTGCGATTTGCCCGAAAGTACCGCTCTTGGCTGAAGACTCAGGAAAGGATGGGCGATGAATTCCTCAGAAAGAGCTCGGAACTGTATAGCGACAGGATCATATGCAGCGATGTCTTCAGAGCTTGCGTTGACCTCATTGACGGTGACGGCAGTATGATGGACGCTTTGGTAGTATCCGCGGAAACCAGAAAGCGGCAACCGACTCCGTCTGATCCTGACCATAAAGGATCCTCATCCCGGCAGGGTGATCATAGGATGAAGCGGAAATACATTCCTGGAGGACCAGGCGGAGGAGGGAAATGGCTTGACGTGTTGGACGACGACAAGAAGAGACGAAGCAAGAAGGCCAGGCCAACAATCAGTCGGGAAACGTCAATGCACTCGAACCAAGAGAGTGAATACACTCTGCCAACACCTCAAGATGCCGAAGCGGGCTTTGATTGGATAGAAGAGGCCAGACAGGACAACTCAACCAAGCCACCTCTGCCAGAGGAATCTCCACATCAGCCAACGGCCGCGGTCCAGAGCGGGTGCACATGTGGCAAAGTCGTCGACGACGACGTTGCATCTATTTCGTGCGCTAATCTGGTGAGTGCCATAACATGCGGCTTTAATTCAGCACGAGTAACTTTGGTCACAGGACTGCCATCGGAGAGAGTACCACCTGAAGTGTGTCGGACTCACACGCAGGAGACCGAACTGGTTCTGTGTCGAGTGCATGTCATGAAGGACAGACGTGATCAGGCTGTGGTGACTACGAGCTACTGCCGATCGGGTTAGTAGGGAGGGAGCTGAAAAGTTTGGATGCACCGGCAGCGATGGGACGAGATATGGTCCCAAAGTACATAAATAGACGGGCCCTTTTCCCCTGGGACCCGAGGGAAGCCGTCCTCTCTAGGCGACAAAGCCAATTCGCCAATGCGTCATAGCCTCGAAAGCCGTGCGTTTGGGCGGATGGCGAAAAGGCGTTAGGGTGCAACGTGGATGTCAGGAACAGGCCCTGGGTGCATATACCTGGTAGTTTTGATGGTGGATCTCTGAGCATTTTCATTTCTCTAGCGTGCCTACGGACCTACGGAAGGGACATCAAGTAGTGTACTCCGTACACAATAATTCATCATACCTAGTGCGAGCGGGCGCGGGTCTTCGGATTGTGGTCCTGGCAGGGTGGTGATTGGATGCAGGCTCAAGGTCAAGAAACAGCAAGCTTTTTTCTTCATCACTGCAAGGCTGAGAGCTGAGACGAGGACGGCGTGGTGGGCAAGCAGCAAGGTGGGCGGGCAGGGGGTGACGGGTGACGAGCGGCGTCGCAAGCGGAGGGTGCGGCGGCAACGGGTGGCTGTCAAGGCGTTGCTGGTTTTGCTCGGGCCCTGCATCCATCGGCCGGCAGCTGTCGGCGCCGGAGCAGCGATTGAAGCAGCTAGCGCGCCTGTCGATCCGCAGAGGCTGGGGCTTGGCGCGGCGAAAGAGGCACCAGGCACCTCGCCGAACACGAGGGCCAGACGAGAGCAGCCTGCCCAAGCGCGCCTCAACAGCACCTCACCGTATTGAACACGCCTCAGCGCCCGAGCACAGATGGGGCCGGCGGACGGACGCTCGCTTGCACGATAGGGAGGAGGTGTGCCGGCACGTCGATACGCTTGGGGCGGCGGCGGGCTGGTGGCAGAGCGGATGACGGCAGCGCTGGGCGAGGATGGGCGAGGTTGGCCACACTGTGCGACTTGCGCGAGTGTCGGTCGCCGCGGATGGTTCGACTGGCAGACCGGCGCGGGGCGAGCGCGCTGACCCAAAGCGGGCAGGGACCAGCAGGTACACGAGCTCTGGACGCCGCGCAGTCCGTGGCCGAACGCCCCGTGCCCGTTTGGTCAGTGTCACGACGTCGACGGCGCAGGCCCGCTGCGTACCACCATTGGGAGTGAGTGGTCTGGAGTGGCCGTGTGGCCATGAATCTGGCTGTTCGGGGCGCGCTCCGCCGCGGCAGCAGGTGCAGTCCTCTACGGACGGCAAGGACGGAAAGCTAACGAGCCTCAAGAGGAGTCCACTAGCTGCAGGCTGCACCATCCTGGCCTTTGGTCCGTCTCTCTCCACATTACTATTCCCCTCTCCACCGACGATCGCCCAGCAACAGCCGATCGGCCTCCACCAGCCACTTCGCCGCCGAGCTAGGAAACCGCGACCCTGCTGTGTCTGCCGTATATAATCCTTCCGCCTGCGCCATCCCTGACCGCACTTCCTCGTCACGTCACCCTCCACCTTGCAGACTCTACAGACCCTTCCCTCCGACCCTGTCCTCAACCACCTGCATCCGTCCTCGCCATCATGAAGTTCCAGTCCATCCTCTCCCTTGCGCTGCCCGCCACCGTCATGGGCCTTGCGCTGCCCATTGGCTTCTACAACCGCGACGAGTTCCTGACCAAGCGCGATGCCGCCGCTTCCTTCGAGCCCACTGGCGACGAGTACCTCCTGAAGACGCAGCTCGTCAGCAGCAACTCCTCCCTGGCCAAGTTCAACAACCTCTACCTTACCGCCTTCCACACCGGCGCTGGCACCAACGACGCCGTCTTCACCGCCGACAAGGACAGTGCCGCCACCGGCTTCCTCAACGAGACCGCCGACGGCTCATACCAGGAATTCGACTTTGGCACCGAGTATGTTGACCAACTGGAACGCAATTTCCGAACCATCCAATTGCTGACACCAAGCGACGTAGGTTCCCTTGGAGTCTGGAGATTGGCTACGAGCCTTACACTGCCTGGGCTCCTGTCACCATCAACGCCGGTCTTTCTGACCAAGGTGACGGTTTCTTCACCTTCACCCCGTCCGGCCTGGTCTGGAATGTGACCCAGTTCGACGGCTGGCTTGGTAAGTCCCTTCGCGCCGCACGCTCTTCTAGCTAAAACCTGACTGACCACTTGGAACAGTCTGCGACTGGTGGCACACCACCCCCCAGCTCTTCTGGAAGACCGGTGTCGCCTACTCCAACAGCTCGCTCCCCAGCAGCTGCGCCGACGTCTACCTTGTCAAGGAGTCGTTGTAGTTCAATCTTCGTTCCGAGTCGCAAAAGCTTAATGACCCGAACTTGTAACTTCTAATGAAAAGAAGGCCTTGGGCGGGCTACATGGGCGGTTCATGGCGTTTACTCCGGTAGTTTTCTGGCGCATTTACCTTTTTTTTCTTCCCTTTTTATTACCATGGTCTCGATAGGCCCCGGCGATGGGTACTCAGGCATGACTGTACGACCAACTGCATTCACCCTCACACGGCTGAGAACTGTAACGATAGCATAGACTACGACTACGACGTGACGACGTCACAAAAAGCCTCCTACGGGAGCTCTAATGAGCTAATCCTACGACATTCCTTATGATCGTCACATTTGAATTCCCAATGCAGACTCGTGTTTAATTGTGAAGTGCATGTAGTGAACCGCGCCAGGATCATGGCTGGTTTTTCTGTGGAGACACCCGCTCCTGCCGACGTAAAACAGTGGTAGCGAGCGGTTCATTCCACAGACCAGTTGCACGCATGGAAGATCATGAACACCTGACAGATGCAAGATCGAAGGCTGATCATCGACGGGTACGCGTCACACTTTAACCTTCAAACCAAGTCATGTAACCTGAGGGGACGGCGCAAGAGATGAAATACTCAAAATTTGGTATTATGTAGACTACGTAGGGCGGACAACTCGAGAAGCGGAGCAAGAGTCCAAGATTACATCATCCAAGGGGTAAAGCGTCTCGAAACAACAACAACATCCTCAGAAGAGTGGGAAAAATAAAGAATCAAACCCGACATGGAAAAAAGTGACCATTGGCCGCCACCAATAGGAAGAAAGGGTCAGGGGTAAGAAGCGTAAATGGTTGTTTTTCCCCGAGCGCCAACCGACCAAAAAAGAAAAATCCCATCCCAAAAAGCGATATTCGTAACATGGACCTAGGCCAGATGCATAATCATCATCGGTGACGTCATTAAGACAACTTTTTGCCAAGGAAGTTAAGTGTGGGCGTGAGAAGGAGGGGAAAAGAAGAAGGGGGAGGAGAAAAAAAAAACATGAAGCAAGTATGCTCGCTCGCTCTCTCGCTCTCTCTGTCTCTCTTTCTCTAGTCGAGGGCCTCGGTAGGCAAGCCGACGCCGTTGGGAAGGTTCTCGTCGAGCTCTTGCTTCACCTTCTCCGGCTCGCTGCCGGCGACGCTGTCGACCCTCTTCTTGCCCTGGTCCTTGGCGCCGTCGACCTTCTTGTCGGCATCGCCGGCGCCCAGACCGTTCTTGAGGAAGCCCTCAGCGAGCTTGTTGACGGCGTCGTCGTCGTTAGACTTGCCGTTTTGCTGCTCCTCCTTCTTCCTCTTGCCGTCGGCGACGTAGTCATCGGCCTTCTCCTCGACGGCGCGGCGCATGTCGGGCACGAGGGCGGGGTCGATGCGCCAGCTCTGGATGCTCTTGATGAGGTCGACGGCGAGCTGGCCGTTCTTGCGCAGCGCCTTGTCCCAGTGCGGCGGGATGCTCTCCGTCAGCGCCATCATGCGCGCCACGCTCGACACCATCAGCCGGCGCATCTCGCTGTCCTCGTCCGTGTTGGCGTACACGTACTGCACGCGCCGCAGGCCCGGGTACGTGTCCGTACGCGCGTACCACTCGCGGGTGGCGCGCAGGGCGTCGCGGACGAGGCCGGGGGCCTGCCACTTCTCGCCCATGAGGTAGAGGTCGATGAGGGTGGTGAGGTCTTTTTCCTCGGACGGCGGCTTGATGTAGGCGCTGTAGAGCCAGGAGACGAAGGCGGTGAAGGGCTCGTCTTCGTCGTCCGGGAGGCCGTAGGACTGGTGGTTGGAGGGCGAGTCTTTGGAGTAGAAGATGCGCTGGAAGAAGCGCGAGCGCGTGCAGAGGAGCTTCTCGTGGAGGATCCAGTGCGTGTTGTCGGGCCCGACGTAGAGGTCGACGAGCGAGTGCGAGAGCAGCTCGTGCAGCGGCTTGTCGGCGCGCGGCGACGAGGGGCGCGACGAGGTGGGAGACATGGGTTCGCCGGGCATCTTTGGTGAGGGGAGGAGTCCGCTGGGAGAGAGTGCGGTAGGTTATAGGTGGTGGTGGAGGAGGGGGCCGGGAGGGGTAGGGATAGCCTGTTGTTGAGGATGGGACGGGTTGAAATGCAAACGGACGAAGGCCTCGCAGAATGAAAAGAAGGTGTCAGGACTTCAGTGGCGCAGGCCGTTGGTTTAAAGGTGGCTAGCGAGCAAGGGGGCAGGCAGCTGGAGGGACAGATTTTTTGTGTCCTCATGCACTACTGGGGCAGTGGGAAATCTGGGCTGGGCCAAGTTGGGCCGGGGAGAGAATGACGACAGTGGTGCTGCAGGGCAACGAGCTCTGCCTTGTTTTGCCGGGATGTCATCTCGTCCCACGCGCAGAACATCCCGGAGCGCCCGCGCAGGCGGCATGCAAGCCACAGCGACCAGTGGGAGGCAGCCGGGCGGCCTGTTCGGGCGCCCTCGAGCTGCCATTGGCGACGGCCGGGGGCCCGGATGACCTCCATGGTCCCCCAGGAGGCTGATTCTGGCGCGCGGCAGCTGAAATGGGGATTCCCAGCGGATGGACCCGGCGGGATGGTGTTGATGAAGCTGCAACGGCGTCATGGGGAGCTGCCGTTACGCGTGCGGAGGCCAAAGCGCTTGCGTCATCGCTGCATCCGTGCCCCGATCCGCCCCCAGTCGAGCATGGGATCCCCATACTCCATCTGCTTGCGGTTGTCGTCGCGGAGCTTTCGAGTCTTTCTTCACTACCGACTACTACCTGCGGCACAGCGACTGTCACCCGGTGCCGTCGGCGAGAAGCTGTGGCCTTGAACGTGCACCACCAGCCACGCCACACCACCACCCTCTGATCCTCCGATCGTCGCCTTCCGGCACACGGCCCGCATTAGTCTGGGTGGTCTAGACCATGGTGGCTGGAGGCCTTTGATGCGCCTCAAGCAGCCGCCGATCTTCCTCCCCTCTGCCACAGGAGGCCTCAGCCATCTCTACGAAACGGCCAGTCAGGTTTCACAGCGTCTGCACGAGGGTTGCGCAACCACACCTTTCGTTATCTGGAATAAATTGGCATTTGCACGTTCCCACGCATCAATGCTTCACCCGGATCAAAGTAGTCGTTGTTCCTACCATCATACACGTGCCGTACGGGCACTTCGAATTAAATACATTCCGTAAGCCCAACCTCTCACCATCACCCCAGCCATGCCCCAGCAACCATACACCTCAGCCTCTCAAGCCCGTCACCAACCAATGAGTCGACCCCGCATCAGCATTCTTCGATGAGCCTCCAACGTCGAATCCACGGCCTCAATCCGCCTCGATCCTTTTTTCAATCCTGGGGAGAGACGGAGAGTCAATTGAAGCCGGTCTCGATCCAACTCAATCCCGACACAAGGACGGGAGAGTCAGGAGAGTCCGTCAACAAGTCTCAATCCATCTCGATCCATTCGTGGAGAAAAGAAGAGCCGGAGAGTTTCCGTGGAGAGTAAGAGGCTCAAGCCCATGAAAAATTTATGCGAGGAACTCCAATCGGTAAGTATGCAAGAGAGCTTTTTTTCCCTCGTAATCTTGTTGGCGAGTGACAGTTCCGCGTTCGTGAGGTTGACATTTCGTTTCGTTTCGCTCTCCCAACAGTGGAGGTCGGGGTAGTGTGGCCGGGTCATGAGAAAAAGTCGTATGAGTGTACAGTGATGCGGATGTGTCGTTCGTGTCGTGACGGGTTTCTTTCTCTCCCCACCGTCCTTGTTGTTTCTCAGGCATTGATTTCTCAGAAATCACGTTGCAGTATCTTCTTCAACTCTGCGCTCTCCATCTCGTACTTCTCCACTTTTGCTTGGCTGGTTTGCACTTTGGTCAACAGCCACTTAATTCTAGATCCAAGCTCCCATGGCTGCTTTGGGAGCGTTCCCAACAGCTTCAGCTCGGCCTCGTACTTGTCGATGCTCGCAGTCTCGACCTTGGTCTGCTCCGCCAGGATTGAAAGATCCAGCTTGGCCTTCAGAACGTGGTCTGCTGTGAGCATCTTGAAGGCGGACTGATAAACGGGTTTTCCGGGCTTGATGCTGTGCGGCCGTCCGTTGCTCGAAACAATGGTGATGAGCTCGGCCTGTTCCAGAGCCTGGAGGACGCGTTCGCCGCCCGATTTGAAAGTGTCTGCTAGCAGGATGCCGTTGTAGCGCAGCGTCTCCTGCGCAGCAAGCTGCTTGATCAAAAGCCAGGCTTGCTCGGGCGTCCATTTCCGTTCACCGCTGTCTTGACCGACGAGGAACATCTTGAGGATCTCGGACGCAGACTGCTCGATGATTTGCTGAACCGCATTTCTCGGGCTCTCGCCAGTCTTGATCCGTCTCGCCAGGAATTCCAAATCGGTGAGACGACCACCAAGAGCACCGATGCAGTCATCCAGCTCGGCAATGTCTTTACGGCGTTGAGACGGCGTCAACTTCTCCCATTCCTCGTCCTTGTCTTTCTTGAAGTGGTGGCCCCTGGCCTCATCATCGTCTGCATCGAGATGTTTGATGACAAAGCGCTTCGCAACTTCAGGCGAGCAATCACTGAGCGAGATAAGCCTGAACACACGGTCCGGGAGGGCCTTGCTCAACGACTTTGAGAACGACACATCGTGGGTCAAGAAGATCACGTGAGCGACATTGGCGGTCGTCAGACCAGCAGCCCAATCTGCAATCTTGTCGTAAACGAGAGTGTCATCCTGGCTCTTGTGAAGGTAGTTGTCCACGACGACGACGGGTCGTTTCTCCGGGTGCACCTCGAGCCAGTCATCATCGCTGAGGGTTGCATCCTTGTCGCTGTTTTCGCGATGATGTAGCGCAATCTGCTTCAAAGCTGTCGCCGTGTTGTTGAGAATTTTACTGAGCTGGCCGTCGAGCGTTTCTGAGAAACCAGTCTTGACGCCAGCTGCGCCCTGCGCCGCGAGATCGATCATGCCACTGACGCTGTTCATCCAAGAGAACACAGGCCGATATCCAACCTCGGCAGCCGCGGCGTTGATGGTCGAGCTGTCACTGCGGGCCTCCTGGATTGGCTTGCAATCGATGATTAGTTTGTGCTTCCTGCCCTTGAGCGCCTGATCCAAGACGAGTTCTTTCTTTCCAGATCCGCGTGGGCCTTGCACTATGATGAAAGTGTCGGTAGATTCCATCAACCACGTCTGCAGCTGTTCAATGTTGGGCTTTCGATCGTCCCAAATGGCTTCCATGCCCGCGTCCTCTTCATGTTTGCGACGGAACGACAGGATGTCTGTAGCCTGGGATCTGAACCAGTTGTAGATTTTGTTGTCCTCGAAGCTGAAGGACCGATTCACGTGAGCTTTGATGAAGAATGTTCGAATGGGATCAAAGACGGTGACGGTGATGGTACCGAGGATGGCAATCACCGCAGGAATAACGATTCTCGGATGCCCGAGAATCCAGTCACGGAACCAGTGGCCCTTGCCCTTGGCCTCGTACGTGAGACGTAGTAACGTCCCGGCCTTCCCACCCCCTTCAGCTTCGGGGATCTTGACGCCATGCAGACAGTTCTTGGCCATAATGGCACGACGGGCTAGCGTGAAATCCAGGTATGCAAATTTGGGAACAATCTTCGAGTCCGGCGGTTGGATGACGATGTCCTTGAGTTTTCCGTAGGGTCTGAAGATGCTGTAGAGCTGCTCTGGGGACAGCTCGGCAGGTTCGGTGCCGACCTCTGCGGGCAGAAACTCGACCATCAAGCGTTGACTGGGCAGGCGATACAGGTCCTCGACCCACGGGCGACCGCGAACAAGCCTTGCGCGCATGCGCTGGAAGGGATTCCACCATGGCTTGATCTGAGTTTTCTTCAGGTGGTCCCGAATCTCAGTCTCGATGCTCGTCGGGTTGACGGACGGGTCATGTCTAATCTTCACGAAAGCACCACCCTCCTTGAGGCGGGGCAGCACCTCTTCGACGGTGATCTTGGCTTTGCTCAGGATCGGAGAGTTCTTCAAAACCATAACAGGGTCAGCAGCGGCGACGGTTGGGCTCTTCAGGCGCTTCATCAACTCGGGGAACTGCTTCTCGGTGGAGAAGGGAAACCGGAGCAGCCATTGCAGCTTGAGGGGAAACACATCTGGACGGCGTTAGCCTTTGGAGCTCACCACGTCTGGAACGAGAAGTCCAACGCTCCAACCGCGCTGCAGGACTGGGCGCTAGTGGCCGGTAGATAAAGGCGACTTACGGTCAAAGAAGAGGACGGCCTGGTTCAGGTCTTGATTGATGTGGCCGGACTTGTTCTCGCCGGCCTCGAGAGTGGATTTGACGCGTGCCTTGGGCGTGTAGGAGATGCATCGCTGCGGGACTGCAGCAACGCAGCCGAAGCTCGACGGCTGCAGCCTGAGACCCAGGCCTAGCCTCGAAACGCTGCTCATGAAGTTCTGCTAAATCGAGCTCACTGCGGCAGCGCACACATATTTATCGCCCGGAGAGCAGCACAGAGGGGTTGTTGGTGTCGGTGCGTTCGTAAAGGACCTTGCGCGCAGAGAGTCTCACGGTGCAACGCGCGGTGGTGGGCCCGCGGTGGAGACATTGAGTTGGCAGGACGGACCAGCCACAAGCGTTCCCGTTCGGCCGCCATTCACGTCACACGCCATCACGTGTTCTGCTGATCCCACAGCCGTCGACAGCCGCCGCGACTGGCCGCTGCGCTCGCGGTCGCTGGCGCCCGCCGCACAAACTTTCCCCAGACAGATCGTTGCCGCTTCAACATCCAGCTTCCACCCTTCGACTCCTTTCACCGGCTCCACCACCCCTCTCCACAATGTCTTCAAGGTGCGTCTGTCCGCCCAACACCCCTGACGCTCTCTGCTGACCCTTTCTGTAAATCCCGCAGGTTTAGCTCGAATCTCCACCAGCGCGACGCCCGTTCCCAGCTTTTCTCTCCCTACGACCAGCGCAAGGCCTCGCCGTCGCCGCACTCGCGCCCCGCGAGCAGGTCGCCCGCTGGCGCCGGCTACGGCTTCCCGGCTGCCAGTAGCGCAGGCCCCGCCTTTTCGGCCTATCCGGGCGGCTCGAACTCGAACCCCCCGAGTCAGAGCAGCTATCGGAGCGCAACGCCCAATACGCGCGGCCAGTACAGCGATGCCGTGCTGAGCGAGCTGGAGAGCCAGAACGATGAGGAGCTGAGCGGCATGAGCGCCAAGGTTCGGATGCTGAAAGACGTAAGTCGCTACGTCCTGGGGGGCAACAGACAGCATGTGTGGACGTGGGTTCATGTGGTGGTAGCTGGCCGCTAACGCCTGGGCTCAACGCAGATCACAACAGCCATCGGCGACGAAATCCGCGATTCGACCGCGCTCGCCGAGAAGATGAACGACTCGTTCGATAACACCCGGGTGCGCCTCCGTGGTACGATGAACCGCATGCTCCGCATGGCCGAGCGCACTGGCGTTGGCTGGAAGGTCTGGGTGGCCTTCTTCGCCGCTGTCATCCTCCTATTTTGGTATGTCTGGCTGTTCTAAAACGCATAGGGACGATGGTTGGATGGTCTAGGGTGGTTGGACATCGCTGTGGATACTCTTGTTGATGTGCATGGCTTACGGGACGCATATGGCTATGGTCTGTATGGTGGTGGCCACCTTCTACAAAAGCATGGCGTTGGGGAACGTATTCTATTATGAAAAGAACTTTCAGAGCATGCAGGACAGGCGCAGCTCATCTAATCTTATTTAATCTAGAATAGTCTTTGTAATAGGTAGCACACACTCATGCCTTCGTAAACATGCGCCCCAACGCCTCGCTGAAAGTGCAGACCGTGATGCTTCAGGCACAATGGACTACCGAGGGCCCCTCCGCCAATTCGGCCGCGGCGGAGGCTGCATCCAGGAGGGTGAGCCCCGTCCAAGCCCACGGCCCGCGTTCGGACTGCTTTCGAGGAACGATGACTCGTCTCCCAATAGAGAGCTCGGACCATCGCTGTGGAAGCTAGCCCGCAGTGCTCGGCGGTTTATATTGAAGGCGGGCACACCCGTGGCCTGGCGCGCTCCTCCCGCACCACTGCGGATTAAACCAGCATTCTCGAAGCCGGCCGGCACACCAACCCCCCGTCTGCTCGATCTTAATCGAGTGCTACGAGTGCTACGAGTGCTTGCGTTGAAGCTGCTGTTGTGCAAGTCCTCCTCAGTTATGTCTTCGATCTCCGTATCCGTATGCTCATATTCGCCAGCTTCCGGAACATCGTCGTCCAGGTCACGTTCGTCCTGAAGGTCTCCGGCCATTTCTGCCTCTTCCCGTGCAACCCATCGCTGCGCGTTTTCCACGTCCTCGTTGTGCTCCTCTCCGAGTAGGCTGGCGTCTCCATACATGCTTTCCTCGTTGAAGGTAACATCTTGCGTCACATCACCGGTCACTTCTTCTTCAGTCACTGCCTCCTCTTCATCGTCTTCGTCTTCGATGTTCTCATCGTCATCATCCTCTTCGTCGTCATCGTCATCTTCGTCATCCTCTTCCTCGCTACCCAGACTGCCCTCCGGAATGTCGGCGTCCAAGTCTGGCACGTCAGCATCCAGATCGGCGTCGCCCTCGTCGTCGCCGCCTTCGCCGCCTTCTCCTCTCTCGTCAGCCAACCCCCTTTCGATCATTTCCCTCCGCCTTGCTTCCTCCTCTTCCTGCTCCTGCGCGTTGGCCAGCTCCATCATGGCGGCCTCTCGCCTCGCCAGCATTTCCTGCTCCTCGCGTTCGGCCGCCTCGTCCATGGCAGCCTGGTATGTTTTGGCGATGCCCGGCGGGCGGATCCAGCCGGCACCGAAGCGGCGCACGTTCAGCTTGCGCTGCTCGATGATGTTCTCATCGTGCAGCAGGGCGGCCAGCGCAGAGGAGCGCGGGCCCTGGTTGTTTCGACGATGCAGTTGGTGTTGCGCGGCGCCGTTGAGGCCATCAGGCGGCTGGTTCGGAGTCGAGGCATTGGTCGGCGAGGGGGGATTAGGTCGCAGATGAGGCGATGCGTAGTGCCATATCGAGTGGTCCTATGCGTGAAGTCCTGTTAGCGCTGGCGGCGTGAGAGAGTGCGACGGGGGCGCGTCGTACGTCGTGCGGGACAATTAGAGGGAGCGACAGCATCTCTTGGGCGGCGCGCAGCTGCAGGCGCGTGACAGGAGCTCGGACGGGGGGTTGTGTGCGAATGGAGGTCTGTCGGCGGGCGTGTGCTGACAGGTGCGGCGAAGACAGAGTTCTCCGACGCTGCAGCCGCGTGACGCAGGGCCGCACGGGCGTCAATGAAGCTTGGGCGGCGTCCTTAAAGTCGCCTTCTCGCGGCAGATCAGCGCACGGGGGTGTGGGCGCATTCCAGAAGGCGGGCGTGATTGGGCAGGATGTCGGTACAATTTCCCGACATCCGCTGCCGTCCTCGTTGCAGCAAGGTGCGCGCCTGCCCAGGCGCACCAGGGCGGACCGTGCTGGCTGCACGACCGCAAAACGCAAGGGACAACGGCGCCCTTCTCCACATCACCAGCAAATTCGTACAAGCGCCGATGCCTGCATCCCTCGCCGCGCGCCGGCGCCAACCCCCGCAGGGCCCAGCTCCCTCTTCCGCGCACTAAAACGCGTCTAATATACACGTATCCGTTCCGCGCGCGCATTCCAGCCAAAGCCCTGCAGCGCCAGCTCAATCTTTGGCAGCCACTGGTATAACTAGCAGCCCATGCTCCTAGCCCGTTGGGACATGGAGCCCACCCCTGAATTCTCGAGAACACCGGCAGCCCAGAGCACAAGCACGCCAACATCCCGGGCGTGCATCCTGCATATCATAATCTTGAACGAGTAGCCACAAGACCCTCACCGGGCGCCCACCGCCTTCTCCAGTGAAGTGCTCACATAATCTCCACAATTAAACCATTCAAATGCCACCGCGTCCCCGCTCCACTTCTTCTCCTCCCACCGCTGCTGCCACCCTTCTGCTCATAGCCTCTGCGCTCCTCGTCCAACTTGATCTCATCCACGCCCTGCCCGCCCCGCGCCTCTCACCAACCACACTAACAACACCAACACCAACCCCAACCCCAACACCACCCTTCCCACCCACCTACGCCGACCATGTCCTCCTCCACCACCACGACCAAGGCCGCCGCCGCCCAAAACAAGTCGCCCTTCCGTTCGGGCATCCTGGTCCCGCTGGCCCTTCTCGGCTTCTTCCTGACGCTGCTGATGTCGCCGCTGCTGCTGGCCATGCACGAGCAGCCGGTGCAGCCCAAGGCCCAGCCCGAGGTCCAGCCCGTCGCGTAAAAGACGCGACGCCGCCGCCGCGCCGGACGCGCCCCGTCACGCTGCCCGTCGTGCCTGCCGCCGCCGCCGCCGCCTCCGTCGCCTCCGTCGCCTCCGCCACCATCACGTCCGTTGTTGAAGAAATCACCAGAAAGGAAAGGGAAGGAGGAGAAGAAGAAAAGGAACAAGGGAGGGGGGATGGTGCAGAATTGTCGTCGCCGTCGCCATTGTTGCTGCTGTTGCCGCCGCCGCCGACGCTGCTGATGCTGCCGATGCCCCAAGAGACACTGTTGCTGGATTCCGCTGCCGCTACCGCCGCCGCCACGCCCTCGGTCGATTCAATCGCCCCCGGCGACGCATACAACGGACGCGAAAAGACGCAAAGAGCATCGCAATCGCCGCCACACGAGGGCTACCCATTCCAGCAATTCCTGGAGCTCGGCACCGACAGCGGCGCCGCCGCCAGCAATGGCGGTCACGGCGGCCCGAAGAGGCAAGAGATGCACAGGGGCTCCGGCGACAGCGCCGACGCAGTTGTTACCGCCGGCGCGAGCAGTGGAGCTTTGTCGGCATCGGTCATGGGCCCGGCGCGCGGTGGTGGGGCGCCGTTACCGCCTCCGCCTCCGCCGCCGCCGCCTCCGCCTCCGCCAGGGGCGGTGTCGGCGGAAGGGGGGAAAGTCAACGACGGCACCGAAGCGGCCCCCGATGACCGACAACGACAAGATAATGGAAGGAGGAACAACAACAACAACAAAAACAAACACAACGACGGACTCAATGACGGTGACGGGAGTGATGGCGGTGGTGGTGGCGGCGGAGGTAGCAGCGGTCTGAATCGGCTGTGGAAGGATGAGATGTGAAAATTTTCCGCAGCCTGTTCTTTCGTACGGGTGCGTGGCGAGGGGAGGTAGTAGTCTTGGTTGACGACGGGGAGAGCGTGTTGTTTACGCTGATCACGGTTGTCACGAATCTTTTCTGCATCTTTTATGCATGTATTATCTTCCACATCTTCTGTTTCGGGGGCAAGAAGGAAGGAGGAAAGAGGTCCGACATTGGGGTCTCCGTATCCTGAGGGACGGTTTCTTTCTTTTCTGGTGGGGTTGGTTATGGTGGTGGTTTCGAGCTGTTCTTTTTTTTGTGCTTCGACGCACGTACCCTCTTCCCCCTCACGTCGTTTTTGTCACGAACGGCGGGCCACGAGTATCTTGCATTGTAATGTTGTTAGTTTTGAAGGAAAAAGCAAGCAAAGATGGCGGCAGTAGTCGCCAAAGGTCTGCAGACACTTGATCGTCCCCCATGTTCTATTTTGAAAAGTGAGATGTGTTCAACCAGCTACATCGTCTAAAGCACGACGATTTCATGACTGGTCATGCATTCATGCTTGCTTGTCATCTCATTTTATCTATTTCATCGATGCCATGAAATTTAGCCGAAATTATTTCTACTACCTACCTTACCATCATTTCTTCTTCTTCGTCTTATCCACAATCTCCACCCACGCCTTCGGCACTCCCCGCTTCTCCAGCGCCTTCAGCACCGCGTCCTTCTGCGGCCCCTGCACCATGACCTCCATGACGGGGTTCTTGGGCGAGCTGCCGACCTTCTGCTCGACGCTCGTGCTGCTCGCGCATGCCTTGCGCAGCTCGTCGGCCAGCGCCTGGGGGTTGATAAAGTACGGCTCGACGCCGCTCGTCTTGGTCACCGTCTTGTTGCCACTGCGCGTCTCCAGCGTGATGTTGACCTTGGGCGCAGCCCCAGCCTTCGGCTTCGCACCCGACGCGGCGACGGCCTCGTCGTTGCGCGTGATGGCGTAAAAAGGCGCGCACGACGCGAGCACGCGGTCGACGAGGGCGTCGCGCGGCGCCGCGCCCTTGGCCAGGACCTCCTTGTCGGAGCGCGCGGAGCCGTCGAAGACGGCGTTGGCCAGGACCGGGTTGAGCGTGACCATGCGCTTGTTGGTGGGCGCGACGAGCTTCTCCGCCTCGATGTACGCCGTGACGACGGGCCGCAGCTCGGCGGCCGTGAAGAGGCCCCGCGCGTCCGCGCCGGCGGCCGCGAAGAGCGGCGCCAGCTTCTCCTTCGGCCGGAAGAGCTCCACCTTCTTGAGCTTCTGCCCGATCGACGCGTCCTCGCCGCTGGGGCCGGCCGTCGCCGTGGCCGTGGTGCCCCGGCCGGCGCTGCTGCCGCCCGCCGTGTCCTTCTTGGGGAGGCGGTAGGGCTTGAAGTCCTTGAAGGTTTGGTCGCTGAAGTCGATGTCGAGGATGACGACCTCGTTCCCGTCTCGATCTTTGGATTTGATCAGTCGTGCCTTGTCCAGGGACTTGATGAATTTCTTGATGTTTTTGAAGGATGTCTTCTTTATTTGGAGAGAGGCTGTTTGCTTAGGTGTGAAGGCAGGGAGGAATGGTTGGACGAGGGTAGCCATGACGGAGGATTGAGAAAGCGGGAAGGAAAGGCCGTAGTTCGACTCGTTCCTGTTGGTCTCCATGTGGTGGTGGACTCCGTAGATGAATGCCTTCTTGAACGCCTCGTCGATCTCTGAGCAGCATTAGTTTCTGTTCTGCCAGCCACTGGTAGAGGGCTGGGCTACCTTTGGTGGTCAACTCCTGGTCCTCCGCATACTCGAACTTCTCTTCCTTGGAAACAACCTCACCATCGGCACCTTCGGCTGGTACCTCGGGATCCAGCTGCACGCCACCATCTTCAACGTCCTTCAGATCGGTGCCTTCCAGTTGGTCTGCCACCACCTCGACCTCGGCATTCTCGCCGTACCACCCCTCCAAATGCTCCGGCGGTGCTCCGCCTTCTTTCCCGGATGTGCTGCTCCACGCCCATATCTCGTCGCCCGCCCAATGTACCGACCTCACGGCATGACCCCTAAGACCCTGCACCTGCTGCAGCGCGCTGACGTCGATCTCGCACACGCCCACGGCGACGGGCACGGTTGGATTCTCCAGGCTCGCGACGGCCACGACGGCGCCCTTCTTCGCGTTCTGGGGGAAGGGCGGGCCGTTCTGCAGGCCAGGCGTCATCAGGTCGGCGCCGCCCTGGATCTTCTCGACGACGAAGCCGGGCGTGTGCAGCAGCGGCACGATGCCCGGGTTGCGCCAGAGGGTGTAGACGGTCGGATGCATCTTCTCGTCCAGCCGGATCCACAGCACGCGGTTGTCCTGGGTGCCGGCCGGGGCGCCGACGTAGACGGTGCCCGAGACTTTCCTCAGGTCGGGCCCGGCGGTGGTGGTGAAGCGGGCCGACAGCGAGCCGTCGGGTAGCAGGGCGTTGCGCAGGTTTGTCAGGCCGGCGGTGGCGGCGGCCTTGTCGGCGGGGTCGACATCTGCGGGCGGCGGCGGCACTTGGAGGCCCAGGTCCGCGATGATCTGGTCGGCGAGCTTGCGGCGCTCCGAGTTTTTGATGGGCGCGAGCGGCTTGATCTGGGCGGATTTAGCTGGAAGCAGCGGGGGCACGGCCTGGGCATTGGCGCACGTTCGGCTTCTTCTTGAACATGGTGGGCGGAGGCGGGTGTGTTTTCGGCTTCGGCGGAGGCTTTGGTTGTTGCACTGTGGTGATAGCCAGGCGCCAGTGAGGGGCACGGACGGACCTAGAGAAGCGCGATGACGTCTGGCGTCTCCCCCGCATCTCTCTCCCGGCATGCCGCAACACTTACGTCCAACATTGACTTACCTCGGACATTGCTTTCCTGTGTAGCTCCACCCGCTTGGTCTTTCCCGCGGCTCCTACTCCACATGCGGGGAGCCTGCCCAATGGAGAATCGAGCGCGCCTCGCGAGGACGCCATATTAATAACGATGGGTCGCAGCGCTTCTCCGCACTTCTCCAGACTCTCCGAAACACGTCTTCCATCATGGCGAACCAGCAGAGCTCGGCCGGACAGCGACTGACCCAGATCAAGGACTTCCTCACCATGAACAAAACCGCCACTACCATTCCCTTCGACCCGAACTCGACCAGGTTTCCCACGAGAAACGAGCTGCCAACGATCGAGGGCGCCCCCAAGGATGCTGCGTGGGTGTGGGGAGAGAATGACTTTGTTAGTCCGCCCGATGGGGCTACCCGGGCTTTTCCGCTTTTACCCTGCTAACTCGCCGTCGACAGATTGGTCGGCTGAATCTCCTTACGCCAGCCCGCGTGGCCGCTGCTTCGAGGGAAATCCAGACCGGCGAGATCGTTCCGGTGAAGTGAGGGTTTAATTCCGGGCGCGGCCAAGTACACACGAGCTGACCTCGGAAACCAGCCTGCCTCTGGATGTTCCCGAAGTCCCAGCCTTCCATCGCCAGCAGTTCAAGCATGAGATCAAGACCCTCACCGAGAACGTCGCCTACGACGATGTCTACTCACTGAACACCCAATCCGGAACACAATGGGATGGCTTCCGCCACGTATGTCGCTAGTATATTTCTTCCCCGTCCATCTACTTACCGCGTGCAGTTCTCCTGGCTGGAGACAGGCACCTTCTACAACAACGTAAGCTGCCACTCCATCTTTTTCGGGTACATGAACTCACCATCAGCAGACCAAAGGTACCGACATCGTCACTCCCAGTGGCACCAGCGCGAGCCACAAGTGCAGCATCCACCATTGGGCCGAACACGGCATCGCCGGCCGCGGCGTCCTCCTCGACTACCGAGGCTACGCAACGAAGAAGGGCATCGCGTACGACCCGTACGACCACTATCCAATCAGCTTCGAGGTCTTTTACCACCCGGCGCCCCCCCTCCACTGCCTCTCACAACTGACCGAGAACCGCAGGAACTCTACCAATGCGGCAAAGACCAAGGGATCGACATCCGCCCTGCGGCCCAGGGCGGGGACATCAAGATCGGCGATATGCTCTTCATCCGCAGCGGCTGGACCGAGGCCTACAACGCAAAGTCCCCCGACGAGCGCAACGCTCTCGCCGTGCGTCCCCACGAGTTCGGCATCAACGACGGCCAGCGGTGGGCGGGGCTGAGCCAGGAGGAGAGGATGATCGACTGGCTGCACGATTGCTACTTTGCCACCGCTGGCGGAGACGCTCCCGCATTCGAGGCCTGGCCGTCGCACGAAGGTCGGGCTTTTTCCCTCCCCGGTTCGTGGTTGCAGGGCAAAAAAAGCTGACTGGCAGATTCACAGCGCACTACCTTCACGAGTACCTTCTGGCCTTGTGGGGCATGCCGATCGCAGAGATGCTGGACTTGGAGAAGCTGGCACAGAAGTGCAGAGAGCACAACAAATGGTTCTTCTTCTTCTCCAGCGCTCCGGCCAACTGCCGTGGTAAGTCATTCACCCTCGCAGACCCGATTGTCTTGTCCTTCTAATGAGACGCTAGGGGGTGTGAGCAGCCATGTAAACGGACAGGCGATCCTTTGATTTGAAAGGTGCTTGGTGCCTTTTCGGACCGTGTTGCGACAAATTTGGCCATGCATATGATTAATGTGGTTCTTATTCCCATGAGTGAGGTCATGTAACTGTTTGAATGGACGGGGATGAAGCATGTCTACCCCCCAGGAAAGGTAAAATGAAATGTACATACTAGGGAGAACCATCACAGGTATGCAACAAATATAGAATTTTGCACGTTCCTTATTCCCCATCTTCAGTAATTCCTCTATCTGCTTCCCACTCCGCGGCGTGCCAAAAAAAAATAGAAAGCGAACGGAGAATGGGAAAACAAAAAGCTGCAAACAATTCATGGCCGGCTCCCCACCGTAGCAACAACACTCGAATCTTCGTCACAGTCATACCATTCGTCGTCTTCCGGCTCCTTGTTCGATTCCGGCCTCGGCTGCATGAGTTTCTTCCTCTGCCTCTTTTCTATGATTTGTTGACGAGTCTCTAGATGTTGTTGCTTGATTCTTTCTTGGTTGCTTAGCCGTTTTCGTCTTTCCTCGTCTTCTTTTATTTTCCGTTCCTCTGTTGAATGAGTCAGACACCAGCATCATGTACATTGATCTTTCTCTTGCAAAAGAGAGAGAGAGAGAGAGAGAGAGAGAGAGAGAGAGAGAGAGAGAAGGGGGAGAAGGCAAAGAGTAAAATCCCCAACTCACCTTTCGTCGGCGTCAACGCCTCCAGTCCCAGCACGCACAACGTCTCGTCCGACAGCAAAGAGGCGCGCTTGACGATGATCTGCTTGCCAAAGATGACATCGTGGCGGGGCATGTGTTCGAGCACGACGAACTCGTCCGTCCAGATGATAGCACCACCACCGCCACCACCCCTGTTATCGACAAAGCGCCACCGGGCGCCGCTGGCAATGTACTTTGGCCGCACCACCACCGACGATCCCTCGCCTGCCCAGAAGCTGAGGTGCGTGCACGGCCGTAGCTCGAGCCCCGCTTCTAGCGCTTGGTCGAGTCGAATGAAGTTGCAGTCGGCGCTCACGTCGAGGAGGGCGTAGAGCAGCGTCTTTTTGTCCCCGCGACGGCCGCCGCCGCCGCCGGCGCTGTAGAAGTAGACTCCCTTCTCCAATTCGGCAGCCGAGGATGAGGACGAGTCGGTCACTTCGCTCGGCCCTGGACTTGCTGGGCGATGCTGCTCGACTGCAAGGTGGTGGTCGTGCTGCTGCTTCTGCTGCTGCTGCTGCTGATGCTGCTGCTGACGATAGTGGTCGCAGCGGGTCGAGTATGTCGAGTGGTACGAATTTGATGCGTACGAGTTGGGCGTGGGCCCTTGGTGGGCGAGGTAGGCTGGATGAGGCGCTGCTGGATAGAACGGCGGCGCTTGTTGGTATATGCCGTGACTTGACCAGTAGCCGCCGTGCATCGATGGCCCCGGTGCGTCGGAGAAAGTCCCCGGCATGGCAAAGGCGGGTTGTGCGGGAGCGTAGTACTGTTGCGGAGGCGGAAATGGGTACCTTGGCTGTCGCCGAGGGGAGCTCTGCCTGGATTGTGGAGTGTAGCTACCTTGTTCGTCTTCCTGGAATCTAACACGTTGCGTGCGTCGACGTGGGGGCACCGGATCGGGCTCGGGGGGGCATGATCGTGGAGGTGTTGGGATAGGAGACAATTTCGGAGACGGGGCCGGGGATGGCGGTAAGTTTAAGATTGAGTGTGATGCTGTTGATAAAGGCGAGATTGGAGCTGATGGAAGTGATGGTTGAGGTGCTATGGGCGACGACTCAACAGGGTTGAGCGCGTTCAGACACTGTTCGTTGCTCGCCGGCAAAGGTAACTCTGCACTCGTGTCCTGAGATGCCGTTGGAGGCAGATCGCCACATACTGTAGGCTCATTTTCGTGCGTCTCCTCGCAAGTCTCACTTGCTGCGTTTGTATCCAAGCCCGTCGCGGATGTATGGTGTGAAGCTGTAAGTCCGGGTGATTCGTTGAGGTCGGCTACCTCAGGTGATAATGATCTCTCCGATTTATCCTCGGTGGTAGTGGTATGAGTGGAGCCACAGCATTCTGGCGTCGTGTCATAACTGCACACACTTGCTTTGATCTCATAAGGAGCGAGCTGGAACCAATCACCCCACCAATCAAAGGAGACTGACGGAGTTGGCTGGGGTTCGATGCTGTATGGGGATTCGACGGCAGTCTCAGGACCTGTATCCAAAGGCTCTGGGTCTGGTCCATAGTTTAGAGGATTTTGTAACGATGTTTGCTCTGAGGGCTCTGGAGGCTCGGGGTCTTCAGCCTCATCCAGAATACGATATGTGCAATCGGTAACTTTTCCTGCTTCACCCTGAGTAGAGTCAATCTGCTCGACGGGCTCGTCAAGGTTGCCATCCCCTTCGCAGGTACCCGGTGACGAGCTCGAAGACCCATGATGGTGGCTTACAGCACCATCAGTGTCTTCCGTGCCGGGAATATCCGAAGTGGAAATGCGCCCATCGTCCAGACAAAGATCAGCCCCAGAGTCAAGGGGATGTCTGTCCTCGATGATAGGAACGTCGGGGTCTTCTCTGATGGCCGGAAATTCGGTTTCAGCGAGCTCGGTTTCGTTGGTTACCGGACTGCCTTGCTGTCGAGGCTCAGCAGGGCCCTCCACAATAATGGTAGGGATTTCGGCGATGTCAACTCCATTGATTACTGAAATCTCTTCTTGTTGAGTATCAGCGGGATCCTCCAAGGGCAAGATGTGAAGTCCAGAATCTCCCTCATTCCCGTTCGATTCCGAGAGGGGAGGCCCATGTCGTTCGGCTGGCTCGGCCTGTCCCTCCGGATCATCCAGCTTCAAATTGTCGAAAGGAAGGCTGTCGATGATGTCGACTGCGTCACATGGTTCCTCCAGTTGGCCGATGTTCTGGGTGGTGCCATTCTGGTCAGTTTCACCTGCGGAAGGGCAGTCGAGGGCTTCAGGGGTGCCATCGTGCTGGTCCAATAATTGTAGGGCATTGTCTGCTTCTCCCTCAGGGCCCGGCAACAAGTTGATCTGGGGGCCGTTTGCCATGGCGCCCGTCGAGTCATCGTGCGATAGGCTCGCCGGCGGCGTGAAGCTTGGTAGGGATGCGAGGGAGATGACTCTGCGTTCTTTGAGCCTTTGAACCTTGAGATAGTCGGCCACGAGGGTAGAAAGATCGCGCTCAAGGACTTGTCCCAGCGGACACACAGGCTCCGTATGTGGCACATCACACTCCTGCCCGTAGTTGAGGCGTGTCTTTGTCGAAAAGGGTTGTGCCTGTCTCTCCGCTCTCGCACCAATAGGCCGACGGAGTTTGTCTTCTCCGCGAAGGGGCTTTGGCGGCTGTGCCATGGTATAGATGACGGCGTGCTCATTCTGTCTGTCCCGAACATCAGGCCGAGTCGTTGCCTGGCCGGAGTAAGTCTTGATCATCCTGCGGCACAGCTCAGCTACGGCATCCTGCATTCGAAGCAGACGAGAGAAGCCTACAGGCACGTGGAAGACCGCTCTCCGGGCTCGACGATGACATAGACACGAAGTGTCCCATCGGATATCTTGATGCGGAAGATCTAGAGTCGGTTAGCAGCCAGCGACGAGGCCGAAGGGGCCCAGACGGCGGGCGTTACTTTTCCGGCACTGAAGAAGTCGGGCCATTGCTCTCTTGCCACGGTCTGATAGCCTGACTCAGGAATCAGTGGAAGGTTGCCCTCTGACTATGCGATCTGAGGGGGTGGTGGGGCGCGCAGAACCAACGATGGTTGCGCAACGCGTGCACGACTCCTTGTCGACTTACTTGACGCGGCGGACCGTTTCTGGGCGACCGTGACCCGATCGGGGCGTCCCTTGGATCGAATTTTCGGCTGCATTGGGGCGAATGGTGTGGGCCGCGGAAAGATGGATGGAAGTGATACGGCGATGGATGGATCGAGGGGCGTGACGACACGCTCTCTTCAGCGACCGACTTGTTTCCTCGGTCATCCGGCAGCATCAGAGTCCAAACAGAAAGAGGCTCTGCTCGGCTTCGTCATTCACGGGCGGATGCAGAGCCCGCTTGCTGTGCGACGCCCGACGGCTTGGGCTGCAGGCGGTCGCATACGGGCGCCCCAGCGGTCGGCGTGCGATTGAGACGCGGCCACGTCCGTGACGGTGCATGCAGCGCGTATG
Source organism: Diplodia corticola (assembly GCF_001883845.1). NCBI lineage: Eukaryota > Fungi > Ascomycota > Dothideomycetes > Botryosphaeriales > Botryosphaeriaceae > Diplodia > Diplodia corticola. The sequence continues at coordinate 29,709 of NW_017971526.1, forward strand.
CGAGGCGTGCTGTTTTTGCCCATACGACACGTCCATCAGCCCTAAGCCCGGGCGTATTAATTCCAATCGCACCCACTCGCAAGCGCCCAGCTGAGGGAGTCATATTGCCCACTGCACGAGCTCGACGACTCAACTTTGCAGAAAGCGTACCGACACTGTGGCATGCGACGGAGCAGGCTGGGAACTGGGAAATGATTGCGGCAGTGCGGGGTCAAGGGCTGGCGTGACCACCCCGGTAAGCATATGGAAACAGTCATCTCGGCTGTGCTTTCTGCTTTCCATCCGCTTGGTGCATTGCAACTGCCCTACGGATCCCCCTGAACGCAAGCCCGCTCAACAAAGCGGAAGGCGCATCCCACGGCGCCCTCATTTTCATGCTCTTCCTCAATCTCAGTCCTACAGCGTTTCAGTTTTTTTTTCTGGTCACCGCTGTGGCCCCTGACATCGCCCGTCCATTCAGCCATGAACCTCCACACTTCTGACTCAGATACTGTACCGACTACGTTCGCGCCTTCTTCACCTTCTCTTTCATACGTCATGTCCTCATCTCACAGCTGTCAAACCCCAATATAGAAGGGGAGCTCCGCGAAGCACCACCTTCTCTGCATTTAACAGAGATGCGGCTGCAGGATGATTGGAAGGGTTCTGTGAATTCGAAAGATTAGCGGAAATGGGTCGGCATATTTATATCGTTATGACCTGTATCTGATTTCTTCGTGCTTTCTGGTTTGTTCTTTTGTTTCGCGTTCTTTTCCACAATTCCAATCCGTCGGGGTGGGCATCACAAAACTCTAAAACACTGATTGGATAGAGGCACTAGGCATGGCGTATGTTTTGGGAAGCTTACTCGGATATGCAGATGTTGAAGTCAGAAATGCGGAGGCAAAAAGGACGTTTCGGATACAGGCCTTTTGTGTTTCTTTTCTTTTGTTTGACATGCCTTTATTTTTTTTGATCCCTGCTTTCTGCGCAAAGTACACTTCGAGCATGCATGATTACACAATATGATTTCTCAACCTCAAATATAAAGAACCCATATCCGTGATCGCACACGAATCTTCGCCGCCCTGGGCTCCCTTGCTCTTGCATTTTTGACCACAGCTCGACCTGCGAAGATGTTTACCGCAGCAGCGTGGCTCTTCGTTCTATCTGTCCATGATAACCCCACTGCAAGTTTGCCAGTACCACTTAACGAGCAAAGCCTACTGCGGTACTCGCCCGGCTTCCGCGATCCGCCTCCCATCCGCCCCTTTTCTTCACAGCTTTCTTCTCAAGGCTTTAGCAGCTGTTCTTCCACATCAAGAGGCGCTGCAAATGCCCAAAAAAAATCGCTTATCTACACTACTCATCCCCGTCCAATCAAATGCCGTTCCCCACTCGCGCCAGCGTCCGCCCCACCTACAAGCCTGGCCGAAAAAAAATCCGCACACCAACACCACACCCAGGACGGCATAGATTTGTCGTAACGAGCAGCAAAAAGAGGAATTCCGTCGCCGGGAATCGAACCCGGGCCTTGCCGGCACTTGTAAGTGAGATGACTCTCGAAGGACTGAGAGCGGCAAATCCTAGCCCCTAGACCACAACGGATGTTGTGAGCTACCTCGATTTCTCAAGGTGTCTCTCTCAGATCATGGGAGTTGCATTTGCTAGAAAAAATTATATCAAGATTATCAACCATTCGTGTCAGTTCACAAGGACAAAAAGGCCATGCAATGAAACCTTCTCTTAATGGTATTCCACTGCAAACACGAGTCCACTGTTGATGTGTGGTATGTGGACATGAAACCAATGTCTGTGAATCACACCTCCCAGCTAAAGACCCGATGCACTTCAGTCAAACTTTCCATCTCCATTCGTGTCTTGTCTCGACCTTCATCCTACACAAATTTAGGAGCGCAAAAAGAACAGAGAAAAGAGAACGCCGCTCATCTTTCCCAAAACACGCGCGGTTCATTACGCCATTACCCACGCCCATCCATCCGAAAAAAAGAGAGAGAAGAAAAGAAAGACACCTTCCTTACCCTTCCCCTTATCCGCCAATCGATCAAGCCCTCGTTCTCCGCTAAACGACGACGACAACGACACCGACACCGACAGCTACTCCTCGATGCTCGAGAGGGGAGGAGGAAGAGAAAAAAAGAAAGAAAGAAAGATAGAAGGAGAGACAAGAGAATCGTTTTCCCTGCCTCGCATATCGATCCAGGCCTCTTCCCATCCTTCACTGCACTCCCACATCAAAAAATCGTATGACGCATGCGGATGATACAACAGAAACGACAACAACAATGCTAGTTTCGTTCTTTGCACCTGCTTCCCCCTCAGCCCAGTATGCGCCACTCACCACCTCCGTCGCTACTTTTTCCAAACGAAAGGTAAAAGGGAGAAGAAAAAAAAGACAGAAAAAGAAATGAATACCGTTTTTTACCTCTCATGACTCCACGCGCTATGCCCTCCACTACCACCACCGCCGCCGCCGCCACCAGCCGCCGACGTCGCCCCCAACCCGGCCATGAACGCCGCGCTGCCAGCACCAGCACCACCACCACCGGAAGCAGCACCAGAGGACGAGGCGCCGCTCCCACCAGCGCCAGGCGTTCCACCCCCGCTCCCACCAGTAGTCCCACTAGTAGTCCCACCACCATGCCCCAACCCCTCAATCAGCTTCCCCACCTGCTCCACCGCCGTCTTCGCCCTCTCCCTGACGTCCAGCTCCGCATCGCTCAGACACAGCCTCACCCGCTCCTCGACGCCCAGCCCCCTCAGCTCCAGCGCCCGCTGCCGCGCCGCGCCGTGGTCCGACGCGTCCTCGATCCACGTGAGGTTGTTGACGAGCCACACGCACGCCACGCGGATGCGGCGGTCCGGGTGCGCGAAGAGCGGCAGCAGCTCGCGCATCAGCCCTGCCTGCGCAATCACCAGCTGCCGGTGCGACGGCTTGCCGTTGGCCACGTGCACCACGATGAAGGCCGTCGCCAGCAATATCTCCGGCGGCGCCAGGTGCGCCAGGTCCGACGGCGCCGACGTGCTTCCTCCGCCGCCGCCGCCGCCTGATGCGCTGCGGGTGGTGCCGGGAGCGGGAGCGGTGGTCGTGGCGCCTGGGGGGTTGGGAGAGGAGGATTCCGATGTGTGTTGTTGGTAGGCGCTCGAGTGTTGGCTCGACGAGAAGGGAGTGGTGCCCGCCGAGCGAGGCCGCAGTTTCGCGGTCAGGATCTCGAAGAAGCGGTCTCGTCCGAAGGTCTGTAAGACGTGGTCGATCATGTCGCCAGGGCTAGAGCCGGCGTCCGTCATTATCAGGTTGCGGATGAAGTCAAGCGCCTGCTCTTGAGTCCGCAGATCTTCCTTCTGGGCGCGGATGATGGGGTTGGTCTCTGCGTCTTTGATTGCCCGCAGCTTCGCCCTGTTCTTAGCGGCTGTGCTGTTCGAGTTGGCGCTGCGGTTCCGCAGAAGCCCAATGCTGTCTGCCATGACGTCGTCCTCATCCCCAGAGGCTCCGGTATCGTTGTCAATATCCATGCTTGGCTCATCAACGGCATTTAGTAGGTCGACCTGTTCGCCCGCAGCATTGGGAGTTCCCATGCTGAGCGAAGGAGTGGCTGGTCTCGAGTGCTGGAGATGTCCCTTGGCAGGCATCTGCACCTGCCGAGCTTCTCCGCTGACGGTGTTGATTAGCCAGCCTGTACCAAGCTCTTCCAGGCACTGTATCTTGATCTCGTTGTCTGCCTGTAAGACAAGATGCTTCAGAGCCCACAGTGAAATCAAGCGTATCCGTGAATCTGCCGAATGTGCATGCTCGCAGAGAGTCTTGACGACACCTGCCTCGATTAAGTCCTGAATGGTGTGTCAGCGAAGAATTTTCTCATCAAAAGATCAGACATACTTCTCTCATCGGCGAGAATTGCAAGAGCAGGTTGCATAAGACATCTGTCGTTGCAATCTGCACGTCGATGACTGGGTGCTTGAGAAGGCCATATATCGGCTTCGCAATACCATAGTCCATCATGCTTGTTCTCAGCACGCTGACGGATCTCGACATAGCCCTGGCCGCATTGCAGGCAGCAATGAGAACAGGTACGGGATTCCCATCCTTAGCGCCGGTCAAGATGGGACCCCGTGCCATCTCCTCGTCCTCGCGTTTGTACGGGATGAGGGAATCCGCAATGCAGGCCACAGCGCCGCTCTCGATGATAGTCTTCCGGTGAGGGTCTTCCTTGTGCGCGATAGCTGCAAGCGCGAGCAGCGAACACTCCCGACTCTTCAGCAGGATGTGTACCTCTTGCGGTATGCCGGGGCTGCCAAGAACGTCCGCTCTTTCTATGCCGTCCAGGCTGTCCATCTCGTCCGGTGATGACGGAATGGGAGACCAGGCTTTCGACTGCTCACCAACAACGACATCGAACGACTTCTTAAGAACCTGGCAGACTTTCCTGATTATGCCCGAGTCCGCAGCAGCATTCTGCAGAATCGGGTCGTATTCCAGCAGCGCTGCCATCAGCCTCATGGCTTTTGTGGAGCGCTCCGAGCGGCCGCCGTCGCCCTCGTCGGCCATTTTCGCTAGCAACGGGACAATGAGAACAGCCAACAGACGGCGTTGCCCCTCCTTGGCGTATTCAGACCGGTTATCAATGGGATTGGTCTCCGCGAACTTGACCAGTTCCGCAAGCAGCTCGACAAAGACGAGCCTGTCATCGTCAAGGTGCTCTCTGGCCATGCGGATGCACCACGCGTATATCGCTGTCTCATATTCTTGCCCTGTGACATGCTTCGCGGAGTGCGCGTTCGGATCAGCGAAGCTCGATATCCTTGTTCCGTCTCCAGGAGCGGTGAGGGATCCAAGGGCAGGGAATGCCTTCGAGAAGCTGCTTTCCTTGGTCTGTGCCACCTGCAATTGAGGCAAAATATACTCGTAAGGAGCAATGTTCTGCGTATTGTAGAAATCACTCGATCGCGGTTGGATCATGAACCCGTACTTCTCAAAGGCAGAAATCTGCTTGGCCGTAGGGAAAATGGCGACAACGGGTTGCGAGTACAAAAATCGGGCCGTCCTGTAGCTAGACTCCGCAATGATACTCGAAATTGCCGAAACTATGTGGAGAAAGTTCGATTTCGACGGCGCCGGCGGGAACGATGCTATGGCGGAGACCTCCACAACTGGGGACACCAGCGACGACGCCGAAACGTGGGCCGCGAAGTGCGAAGAGAGCAGGTCCAGGGCCCCGGACTTGACCAAGAAATTGCGATGGTCATCCTTCCGGCAGGTCTTCGAGATCAACTCGGCAGTCAGACCGATCTGCTCCTGCACCGTACGCATGGCCGACCGCTGCGCCAGGATCTCAGTCAACGAGTCCCCATCGGGCTTCTGGTATATTTCGTGCGCTATCCGCTCCCGGTAGGTATTGGGGAAGAGGACGGAGCCGGTGGCAGAGGCCAGAGAAATGAGGGTGCGCAAGGTAGCTATCACAAGCTTCGGCGGAGCGTCGCTCGGGGACAGGGCGGCGAGGAGGGGTTGGAGGAGGTCTCCGGCGAGGATTGGTGCAACGAAAGGTGGTCCACCTATAATTCAATACAACGGCCGTGAGCGTGGCTGTCCAAAACGCAACAAAAAAGGCCTCGTAGGTCCAGCGACAAGCAATTGACGTACCGACAGCCAAACTGCCCACGATCAGCGTGGCCTGCAAGCGCTCCTCGTCTTCCTGCGTCCAGCTCTCGGCGCCTTCCGCGGCGGGCGCTGAGGTGGAAGCTCCTCCCCCTCCCCCATTGAGGTGGCGCTGCCGCCGCTTGCCCGCCGCCTTGACGTTTGCCTGCAGCACGCGCGCGAGCTCTGGTATTATGCCTCTGCGGACGACAAGCTCCTTCCTCTGGTCATGTCCCACGATAAAATTCTTGAGTTGCTTGAGAGCGCTGACCTGGGCGGCGGGCGAGCTGGGGCTGCGAAGCTCCCCCAAGGCCGGGGGCGAGGGTGCGCGCGTCATTCTCGCAGCGTGGTGGTCGTCGACGAAATTCGAGAACGTGGTTGTTCCGGGCGGCGGCTGCCGGGGGGCGGCTCGGATGCGAAGGCGATGGCGGGGATCAGGCTCGAGGCTGAAGGTTGCGGAGGGCGGAGGCCGGACAGCGGACAGCGGAACGGAGGAGTGACGGTGCGGCCTCAGCGGTGATGTGGGCGGAAAGAATATTATGCCATCGAACGATCGAGAAATAGCCGAGTGCAAGCCGGAGGCCCTGTGGTCGTTCCGTTTCGTGAGCGGTGCGATGTACGGCGGCGCGCGAGTTGTGAGGCGTGCTCGAGTCGAAGGTTGGCCGCACTGCTCTTGCTTCAGACGGGCGTGACGTTGATGCTCGGAGGGCCGAGCGCGTCAAGCTCCCCGCCGCCTTTCATCACCCTGCTGCCAACAGACCAATGTCACGAAGCGTGAAGAATATCGCCGGCACTCTCGTCATCACGGAGTCAAGTTGATTTGTGTAACGCCCGCTATCCGTCCCATGCCTCGAAAGACCCAAAATGCCGAAATTCATACACCACACGCGCCCAAATTGACGAATCCAGACCGCCGCCTCCCGTCATGCTATGCCCGGTCATTACCCTCGTTATCTAGCAGTTCTGGTATCGTTCATCGACTCATGCAGAAATTCCCGCCCAAGCGCGTGCTACGCGTGACCCGAACCCCTCTAGTCTTCGTCCTTTTCCGTAACCCTCCCCCCCTCCGTCAGGATCACGACGCTGATGCAAGCCGCATATGCCTCTCTGATTGCGCAGGCCATGCACGTCTTCTTGATGTTCGCGACGATGGCATGATGACCCGTCTGCGCGCACCACGAACGGGCAAACACTTCGTTGTCGCTAACGCCAAGCGCTTCGATGACGAGCACGCAGTCCAGATGCGTGGATACCGGGTCCTGCGTCGAGGCAAGCGTGACCCTGGAGTTATTCCTGGAAGACATTGGCGAAGAATCTGAATGTGACAGCCCGGGCCCTTGACCCCATTCCGTGATGTCGACGAGGCCATCGTCAACCCGGATGGCCTTGAACTTGTAGTCGAAGAAGAGCACTATACACAAAAAGTCAGACCGTTTGTCGACACCAAAGACAACAGATGCTTATGAACTTACCATGCGGGCCCTGGTGGCAGGGATACGCGGCGACAAAGTCGACGTCGTAAGCCAGCCGCATCGGCCAACTATCCCCACCACAGGCAAACATGATTGCCGCATCAAAGAGCAATGGCGCTCCCTCCCCTCCATGCTTGAGCATCGGCTGCTCCTTGACAGGGTAGAAGCTCAACTTCTGTACCCGAATGTCGTCCGTGATGTCCTCCATCTCGGGCATCACCAAGTCGTAATCGCCGAGCGGATATTCGTCCTCTTCCGGACCAAGCGGATCCGTCCGCACCTTCACAGACTCCACATCCGAAGCCGTTAGCCGGATCTTTGGAGTCGCTATCTGGTTGATCTTGACGCATTCCGTGCGCTTCAGATCCGGGCTGTAGTAGCAAGGGCCAACCCAGCCGGTTACCTGTTTGACACCTCTTGACGCGCCGAGAACTTTCCCCACGATGCATTTGTAAGACCAATATGTGTTAGCCCTGTACTGGAAGCCCGAAGCCGGCGCAACATGTGTGAGGTATTTCAGCAACGGACCGGTCTCCTTGTCGCAATCTATCAGAGAGTTCATGAGGAGCCATGGCAAGGTTGGGCCCGGCAGAATCACGCCGGCAAACCAAGACATGGCGTCTGCCGAACGGTCCTCAAGCGGAACCTCGTAGCGGTCCTTCTCTTCGAGGACGAAGTCGAGCTCTTGCATGTTCGGCCACTTCAGCATCTTCGCAAAGAGCCGCAATGCCTCCTTCTGCCTCTGCTTGTTCCCGAGTTGGAAGCTGAATACGCTCTCATTTGATGATGTACGTGACTTCTTGATCGACATGTTGGCTAGCCAACGCTCAGCTAATGCGAGGTCCCACAACACCTTGGGTGGCAGCGCGGCGATCAAGGTTCTCTTGGCTTGGGCCAGGTGCATGTCATGGTGCACCCGCAGGTACAATTCCACGGCGAGTAGGAGTTGGTGGAAGAACTTTGTTTTTCTGGCGCTGTCCTTGCTGTCGAAGAACTTGGCAACCACGTGATTTTTCGCCTGGCTGAAATCAATCCAATCTGGGTTGATGAGGACTGTGAACAGGGCGACCATCTGCTGCTCGAGCCCGGTATTTCCGTCGGGATCCGGGTCTTCGAGAAGGACGCGGTACAAATCGTGGTGGAGTTCGTCAGGGTCCTATGCCAATTGCGTCAATATAAAGCCACCGATCCCTCCCCAAAGTGAAAAGAGCCGGAGGGAAACGAACATTGTCCGGAAATCCCTTGTTCAAACTACGCAAACGATCTAAGATGTGGCCTAGCTTGATCTTGCGCGGCTGGATCGCGCCACCCCCATACTTGAGCTTGGGCTTCAAGCTTCCCGACAGGCTGACCTTGTAGTTGAGTGTCGTGGTTCCAGGCATCCAGCCGAAGGCGTACGCCATGCACGGCTGCTCCAGAGCGAGCCACGGGTACGGGCCATCGGACGACGTTGTTTGCGACAGGGTGATGTCCTTGTACGCGTCGTGCTGATACCGCGCGCGATCGTTGCGCTCCGCGTCATCCCCCTCCATTATCGCAAAGAAGCGGTAGTAGCCTGCGGGCGCTCCGGGGGCGTCCTCGACGCGGCCCTTGAATATGCTCGCGCCGGTGGATATGAACTCGTCCGCCTGGGCCTGGTCCAGCATGGACTCGACCGTGTACCCGCGGGGCGGCCATTGTCGGCCGGCGGCCGGGCGCGACTCTTCGAGCACCGAGCTTCCACGACGGCGCTGGACAGGCGAGGCGGGCTTCTTCAGCTGGTACTCGGGGGAGCTTGCTTTGCGGTGACGGATGGGCATGTCCAGCGCCCACTCGTCGTCGACCATCAAGGGCTGGACCGGATCGGAGACGTGACGTTGGGCGCGTGGACGGTGCGCGAGCGGGGCGGTGTGTGGGGTTGTGGTGAGTGCTCTGGAAGCTTTCCGCACCTGGCGCAGACGGTGAGAAACGGGCTCTACTTTAGCGGGGGGTGGGAGGAAAAGGGCCGGCCCGAAAAGAGCAGGATTGGGGTCAGTTGGCCCTGGGCGCTGGGTACCTACTGGTGTGTATGAAGGTGAAACTGCCCATTGCGGCTCCGGCGACGCTGAATACTGAGGTCTCCACCGCTCGCCATAGAAACGCTCGTCAAGGCTCGACGCATTGAGCGACGACAGCCGCGAAAGGCTGTCGCCTGTCAACGCCGTGGCCATGTTTTCTTTTTTTCTGTTTTCACGGGAAGGGCGCAGCGGGCGGGAGCTCGTGTGACTATCAAAGTCGCGTGGCTTAGCTTCAAGCTATGTATGCAGGAGATCTCGAGAGCTCGCAATGGAGGCCGCGGTAGGAACCGAGCTGCCGCGACCACGTAGACTCACGTTCATTTCACTGTTCGCCAGGCTCTTGAGACATGCGGCGGCTATGCGTGCATATGGGGTATCAATGCGCCTGCGGTGCTGCTGCCGGCGGGCGTTTGCGCGGCGACCCTGGGTGGACCAAGGCAACGAACCGGCCTGTGGCTGGACATGCAGCGTGATGCGCAGGTCTGCAGGGCGGTCTCGAGGGGCGGGAGAGGCGGGAGAGGAGGGAGCAGGCCGTCGCAGAGCCGGGTACATGAGCTGGGCGGCTGGGCGACGGCAGGTACTTCATTCTCTGCCGGCGCTGGGCGGATCTTCGATAGCGAAGCTGATGCAGCAGGCCGGGGCCGCGCCATGCGACTGCGCCCATCCTGCAGAAATGGCACGTCGAAGACGGCGGCGCGAGGGTGCTTGTCGTAGGTGGCCTCCCCGGTCGTGAGCATGGCGATTCGATACCTCGTAAGGCTGCTGGCGGCCCAGCGAGGCTGCCGGGGGTGCGGGCGCTCGAGTCCCATTGGGCCAGCGCAGCACCCGCCGCCCCAGTTCTTTCGCAAGTGCTCCGCTTCCTATCACCATGACGAGAGCAAGACCACCGTGACTCGGCTTAGGCTGCTCGCTACGTTCCGATCGAGAGCAGCTTGCAGCTGACCCCGTTCAATCAAGAAGGTTGATAGTCACGGCACGCGGCATCCGGGCCAATTGGCAGCCCAAAGCCACCCATGCCTTCTCGCGTGCTGTCAGCCTTGATAGAGGTGCTCGGAAGCTTCCATAGACGAGATATTCTGGTCCTCCATTCTAGAAAAGCCATGAAGAAAAGCCAGGCAAAAGCGCTGGCTGCAAATCCTGCATAACACCCTTGGTGGTATCCGCTATGCAATGCAATGCAATGCTGTCCCCCAACGCCGACTTTCGATATGCTCCGTTCTTCCCTTGCTCCGGTCCGCTCGCCTCGGTTTCCTGTGCCACGTCCAGCTGAGATCCCCCTCCGGGATAACACCACATCCGAAGCCACGCAGTTTCGTAGGTGTCCTGGATAGCCCTGTCCAATCCAATCCAAGCAGACCATCACCAGAAGCAACCGCCCGTGCGACCGTGTTCATGGGAGCTCGGAACGCAGCCTGCTCTCCTAAAGAAAAAAAATCACTCCTCCTCGGCGTCTGGATCGTGCGCCATCACGTAGCCGTCGCCCCGCTCCACCAAGCTCCTGTAGTAGTCGACCAGAACCTCGGGTTTTGGCACGATCCGCCATTGCAGGCGCGTGAGAAACTCCAGCTCGAGCAGGGCCAGTTCTCTTGTGCTGACACCTCCTACTCTTGCATAGGTGTTGTTCGTCCAGAAGCTGTCGCTGAGGCCCTTGGAGGCGACGGTGGCGGCAGCGATGAGGAAGCGATGCACGGTAAGGCTGCTGATTGTGAAAGCGGGATAGAGGAGGCAGAGGCGGTCGATGTAATAGACCATGGAAAGGAGAATTGGTGGCGAGAGGGTCGCATGTGCAATGAGTCGGTTGAGGTAGTCGCGGACGGAGATGCTCGGCGGTGCACTAAGGCTGGGTTAGGATCGTGGTTGACAGGTCCCCGAATGCGCGTGCCGCAGCTCACATGGACGCCCCACAACCCGGCGCGTGGGCTATGGAGCTCCCCTGGGCTGCGGGCAGGGCAGGGCGGTACGTACCGGGAGTGGAAGCGCGTCAGCTGGCCGTCCTGCAGCGGGAGGGCGTCATTCAGCCGCAACAGCTCCATGAGCATGTCGGAGATCAGAGCGCCCAGGTCTTTGACATCGCACGCCTCGTACCTGACGGGCATCACCTTGGTGCCGGGATGCAGCGGCTGCGACGGCGGCGCAGCGGCGCCATCTTGCTGCTCCGCCTGCCCCTCTCCGTCGGGCTGGCCGGCGCTCGCGACAGTGGCAGGCTGCGGCGTCACCCGCGGCTGCGGCTCCTGAGGGCCTTCCGTGGTGGCTGCTTCTGTGTCGGCGAAGGTCTCCCTCCGCTTCGCAGCCCTCGGGCTCTGGTGTGGTGGGTCGGCGCTGGCGCTGGACTGCCTCTTGCCCTGGGTTGGGCGGAAGGTAGGCGGGTAGTCGTTGGGTGTGTACTGGGTTGCGGCATCAGAGGTTTGCCGCTTGGGTATCGGGGAGCGGGCGCGCTGGACGGAGGCGGAGGTTGTGGGTACCAGCGATGGGGAGGCATCTATGCGCCGCGACGAAGGAGGCGCCGCGGCAGCTGCAGGGGTGAAGACGCGCGGAGAGGCAGCGCTGGAGGTGGACGAGCGGCACGAGGCATTGTACGGCCGCGACGGGGTGTGGAAGGGCGCGCTCGGCGAGTTGGAGGCGGAGAAGGTTGGCGAGGGAGAGTGCAACATGGCCATCGTCAGGCGCTCACGAAGTTTTTGCAGCAGGAGTGGGTAGCCGGCCGTCGCCCTGGACGCATGTTCTTCCCTGCGCTCTCCGCGGGCAGCTCAGCGGTCGGTGGCGCGAGGCGGGCGAGACCAGCGAGCGAGCAACGAGCAGGAAGAGCACCGCCGGGCCAGAACGAGAGGAAGCTGGCCTGCGGGAGGGCTGCACGCCGTTATTTATCTCGACTGTGGATGCACGCAGACGTGCGGGTGGCTGCCAAGTATCCACGAGGGGCGACAATTGGCTGTCATTTCATCACGGATCGCGGCACCGGCTGCGTGACGAGGATCAGCCAGTGTGCGCGGCGGCCTCGATGTGCCGGGCCGGCTTCCATGGTACTAGTAGGGCTGCCTGGCGACTGAGAAACGGCCCGTCATCAACAAACCTCTGCGCTTCTGGAATCTGGCCACTTTCCCGCACGCCGTCATGCTCGAGACCTTGATGGCATGGCTGCGCTGCCTCGGGGTGTTTGCCGACGCTAGCTGGGCCTCTCTCCAGCGCGCTATCTTAGGCCCCCCCGCTTCAGCCAGGTGCCCGCACGCACTTCTGCAGGTGCATGAACTTGCAGCCGCTCGACAAAAAGGGTGTATCTATTGGCCCGCCGTTCGCACTACGGAATAACATAACAAGCTGCACAGCATCATCAATATCAACACAACCATGCGCCTGTCCAACGCCGAACGCCATGTTCCTGTCGCCGCACCGGGCTCGTTCGCTTACGCCATCGCGCCTCTAGCCCTCCATCTCATGCACATGCGGCTTTTTGGGGCCCGGGGACGGCAGGGGTGGGGGTGGAGGTGGAGCCGAGCCTGGCGGCGGTGGGCTGCCTGCGTTGGACGATCTCGATATGCTGCGTCCTTGCATCAGTCTCGCGAAATAAGCGTTTGGACTCGGCGAAAGCTGTACGAACCCGTCTGAAACCACGCCGGTGTGGTGAGGATACATGCCCACCTCGGTGAAGTACGAGCGCGGGTGACCCCCAGATTGCCCGGTGCCGTAGTCGTCGCCCGCCGGCGAGTACGACGGCGGGCCGGTGTTCATCGATCCCATGTCGGCCCGCTGAAAGTAGGGGTTGCTTTGCGGGAACATGCCAACTGGCGACTGAAACATGGGCGGGCTGCCGGCGGCGGCGTGAGGACTCATCGGCGCAGATTGACGCCCCCCGTTTTCTTTCAGCGACTTGTTGCGGCCGACGAAGAAGAACAAAGCAGCCATTATAGCAACCACCGCAATGATGCCGATGACAATGCCGGCGATGGCTCCTCCAGATAGGCTGCTTGAGTGGCCACCAGCCGCTGCTGTCCCCGTCGCCTTCGAAGTCGCTGTAGCCGAGGCTACCCCCGACAGAACTGACGATGAAGCCGCTTCATCGGGGAATTTTTCGCCGGGGCTTAACGAGAAAGAACTGGCTCCAGCCTTTTGTTTCTGGACTTCTAACGATGTGGATTTGTTCTATAAAAGTCAGCATCCTTCAGTGTCTAGATTTCTCGTGTGGGCTCACTGGGTTGATGACCCCAACCATCTCGTAGTTGATGCATGAACCAGGTGCGGAGCAATAAAAGAAGATTGGGTCAGTGTCGTTGATTTGGACCGTGTAGGATGGCGGCTGGAGGACATGTCAGTATCGAGGTCATACAGCTCAGCGAGAGATACTCACGTCATCTAGTATCACATCTACCGGGTTAAAGCCAGAGTAAAAGCCAGTCTTCCCCACACCAGTCATCTCATAAGGGATACACGGGTACCCATACTCGGCACGAACGACGGAATGGTTGTTGGGGTAAAACTGGAATTTGATGAAATCGCCGGCAAGAGCTTGGGTAACGTCCGGTTCGAACTTGTGGTCTGCTTTTCCCACGAGGACGGTGTGAGTCGTGGCGGCTGAGCTGGTTGTCGACGAGGCTGACTGGGTAGCTATGGCAGAGCTGCTGCTCTGGGCAGAGACGCATGTGCTTAGAAGAGCGAGTCCACAGACCACCGCGCTGGGCAGTCGCTTGGCTTGAAGCATCTTGTCTGTCGAGACGGAAATGTCGCAAAGATGTCTGGAGACTCTTGATCAGATGCAACGAGGTGGAAGCGATGCAACAATATGAGAGGGAGAATAAGGCAACAAAGGAATCAGCAGGCGGGGTCCATACACATCAGCCAAGAGAGCCTGGATGTAGAACACAAGCCACAAATAGTGCCACTGCTCTACCTCTCAAAGGGCTGGTGTCGCTAATGGCGTCTGTGATGTGGTCTGGTTCAGCTCAGACTGCGTTCCAGTAACACATGGTAAAACCCGCATACTCCGTCACTGAACTACTCACGCCCCCATATATTTGCTAGTGGTTCTGAATGTATTGTTAACGTATGCAGAGGTGGAACTGTGCCTCGTCTGAGTGGGAGCCGTACACTGAGAATGGCGCATCTCACATATACGCTATGTGTTTATAAGTAGTGCTATTGCCAAGGTTTACGACGGGTGCCACGGCTGGGCACGGCTCAAAGACAGGCGGAAATTGGAGTGACCAGAGGAACAAGGTCTTTTCCTGAATAGGCATAAAGGAAGAATATTCATTCCAAAAGCTGCAGCCCAGCAAAAAGCGCCAACAACGGTCTAGATCGTATGTCCACTTTAGTAATATCAGGCTGATTCCCGCAGCCAGCATTCCTTACCATAATGGCTTCTCCGAGGATCCTATGACGACCATTTGAATAAACCCGGACCAGCAACAAGCTTATCCACCAGGTCAGGCAGATTTCTCTCTTCTCATCTTTTTGATTTGAAGATAATCCTTTGCTTAATAAGGATATGAGTCTTCGATAAAGGTAATCGATAGGCGCCATGCACATGAGTGGCTCTAACAAAGAGCGCCGGAAATGGCCCTGCCATTTGTTTGGAGCGCGAATGGCTCGCCCGCACCGAGCGTGGGATCCAATTGCAATGTCTATCATCACTCTGCCGTCCTTCTCGCGTCGGGCATATTCTTCCTCTCCTTGGCGGTAGCCTTCTTGCGCCTCCTCTCGATGAGCCTTTCTCTCTGTTTGCCCTTCATGTTGGAGAACTGGTCCACAAGAGCACGTTGTTTGACCTCGGCTGTGGCATGGACATGTCAGTAGGCTGTCTGGGGTGTAAAGCGGGGATGGAGGATATAATGCCGGGTTGAACAACTTACACTTCTTTAAGAAGTAAGGCGTCTTCCCCTGCTTCACTGCGTCCCTCTCCTGCTTCTTATGCTCTCGGACAACCTTTTCGTGTCGCTCCTTGGAATCCTTGGCCTTTTTCTGGCTCTCCATGCTCAACAGCTTTCGCTTCAAAATGTTCTTATCCTCCTCGTTCTTCGTCTTCTTAATTGATGCCTTCAATTCGGCCATCTCGGAGTCACGGTACTGATCGAGGAAGGCGTAGTTGTGTTTGAGCTGATTGCTATCGAGGGAACCGGAAAGCGCCTCGAAACGTGGGTCGCGGGCGGTACGTTTCTTGGACGCAAGGACTTCTCTCTTGCGACTAACTGGCTTCTTGCTGGTCATGACCGCGGGTGCATGCTTAGAGGAGCGGGATTTGGACTTCTTGCCAGAATCCTCCTGGTCTGAATTGGATGATTCGGTGTCGTCGTCGGACTCTGGTTCCTCAACCTTCCTGGAAGGTTTCTTGGTGTTGGCGTCCCCCGCTTTGGACTTCTTCAGCTCCCTCAAGCGCTCGCGCAGAGCCTGCAATTTGTCTTCCTGATCCGCCGTCTGATCCGAGCCTCGCTTTCGCTTCCTGCCGGTGTCTTTGTGCTTCGAGAGGGAATCCTGGGCTTTTGCCAGCGCGCCGAACGAAACTTTGCTTAGTTGTGCTTGGACGTCCTCGCCGTTGGTTGACTGCGATCCGAGAAGAAGATCAGTGTTTTGGCAACGCGACTGGAGCGGAATCCCGGGCGCATACCTCAGCGTCGTCCACGTCCTCATCCTGGTCAGCATCGGGCTCAGATCCTGAACTTTCAATCTCTCCACCATCGCCGGTTGCTAGCACAGAGGGCGAGCTGCCTTCGAGCTCGTCCGAGTACGGCTCGTCGTCCGACTCCTCTTCTCGCGCGCGCAGCGAGCGGCTCAGATTTCTCGATAACACCATTTTAGTGCAGACGTGTGTTGGTGTCGGTGCCGTGGTTACAGCTCCAAGCCAGGAAGTTTTCAGCGGGTTCTGCACGGACCACTCCCGCTTATCCCCGGCCCACCTGCAAACCCCGGCGGCTGATGAGTGGCATGCCATGTACAGGCAAGTATGCTCTCCACAAAAAGCTGCTGCGGGGGGGAATATTGCAAGCATGAGCTGTCGACGAGACTCAACCATGCCTTGGCAATATCGAAATACATTGCGAAAACCATGAAGAGCGCAGGTCCCGGAAGAAAGTCAAAAACCTGCGGGGGAGTCCGCCCCGAGAAAGTGGCCCCAACGCGCAGAATCTCGGGAACGATGCGGGAGCCCTACGATTTGTGGATATCGTTAAATGAAAAGATTCCTGCTCGCTTGTTCGGCTCGCAAAACATCAAAGGCGGGGATCGGCATTGAAGCTTCAGCCCTACCGTATCATGGAGTCGGCTTCGGTAGCTTGCCGCAGAGCTCCGCCGCTAGTCCCACACGATGCCTGCGAAACTCAAACCTCATCTCATCCCTCGTCCATAACCCATCCTCCACCACCATGCCATACCGTATCATTAACGACAACCGTGTGGGACTGCGCCTCGTCCTTCCAGATGAGACGCAGACAGTAAGTAACAAGTCTGCCTCTCCACTTGCAGAGCTGGGATGTGCTGACGCGGTTGCGACAGGTGTCGAGCTTTGGATGCGCGTCCTAAGAACGAAGCACAATATCCCAGCACCCAATAGTTTGCATGTACCAGTGCCCTGAACGACGCCTCCAATAAGGTTGCGTGAAAAAGAGAAGGATGTTACACGGGCCATAAACGAAACCCTTCTGTTGAATCGCACAGGCAGCTGCAGGTTTGATTCTACGCTCTGCCGTCGGAGCGCCCGCTTACTAAGGCTGCGCGGGGTATTGTGCCTAGCAAGCCAATGTCTGCGCGTGTGAGGGGGTGTTGTGTCATGTGGTGGCTCGACGCTTCGTTGCCCACTGTGCTGCGGTGGGCGAAAAACACCATGGCTTGTGATCGCGGGATGCCTCGCGATAGCCGTTAGACGGGAGGTGATAGAGAGGGCCACTGGCCTAAGGCGCTCTTCTGGGTGTACGGGTTCAAGACGCGCTAACAAAGGCAATGGTCGCGAGTAGGACAGGGAGCGACGTCCGTGTAACAGCGCGCCTGGGCCGCCGCGGTGAACAATCGGATGCGCCGCGCAACTAAAAGATGCTGCGCAAAGGTGAAGCGTTTCGTCGTGGAGCTGACGATCAAGACCCTCTAGTAAATAAGGCTATCCGCTAAACCCAGCCAATAACGTCAAGAGTATACTTGGTCTACTTATCACAGACAAATACTACCATCGCATACGGCTTATGGGGCAGGGGCCATTGAGTTTGATCCTGAGGCTAGCCAAATCAGACAGTCCCTGGAGAGTCTGTTTATTACCGGGCCCACCCTTAGTCGCACTACAGGGAGACGTTATGGATTCCTCCTCCCTATGTTAGTTGGATACGGCTTTTGGCGGCCAGGTACCTTGTAAACTGCCTGGAGAGATGCTAGCCATATTCTTCTCCAGTCCCAGTTCGAGATCCAGCGGTATTTTTTGGCCCTTTTTTTTCTACTTCCTTTTTTTTTTTTTTACAACACTTCCACTGCGCTATTTCCATCATCATTCTACTCTTTACTTACATAGACCCTACCTGAGATTATGACCAGCTAGCAAGG
The DNA here is from genome assembly GCF_001883845.1 of Diplodia corticola. Taxonomy (NCBI): domain Eukaryota; kingdom Fungi; phylum Ascomycota; class Dothideomycetes; order Botryosphaeriales; family Botryosphaeriaceae; genus Diplodia; species Diplodia corticola. The sequence goes on from NW_017971526.1 coordinate 47,360, forward strand.
ATGATACGCTTGTGACGAGCGATATACCGTAACGCTTTTTTTTTCTTTTGAAAAACAAACTTTGCTTGAAGTCCATAAAGCGGTGAAGCACCGCGACGGTCGGTGCACTCCTTAAGACTAAGATCAACATTGCAGATACTGGAAGTCTCCGTCTTTGAAAAGGATACGTGGATTCAACGGCACGGTTGTTTCTCTTTTCGTGAAAGGGGCAGCGCTTCTCTCGAAGAGCGGTGACGCTTTCAGGGACATCGGCCAAACGAAGTCCGGCTGAAATTATCGATTGTGACGCAAGACACGCCTTCACTGAATCATGTCTCGCATGAGTTTGAAGCACTTGATGTAAAATAACCCAATACCGCATTCGAATTCGTGGTCGTAGTCATCGCGTCATGAGCATACGACCATAAAGGCTTATAATCTGCAATAATAGAGCAAAGTGAAATCCTCATCCTGAATCCCCCAAGCATATTACGTTAATAAAAGAAACCGCAGGATACCGCAGATCTGCAATCTTCCTCTGTGAAAGTCGGGACACCAAAGCTAAGCCGCTCAACTCATCGAGACGCCAAGCCGCCCTCCAGATCCCTCGGTAAAATCCAGCATGTAAGGTATGCAGTGAAGAGGAGAATTGGAAGAGCCATCTAGCAGCACTTGCCCTGCTTCGCCTCGGTCTCGGCCGAGTTTGTGATCTCGATAACTCTGCGCTCGCCACCAATGGCGTTTTGTGCGGAGTCGCCCTGGTCGAGCGCCTTCTGTGAGACAATGCGGTAGATCTCTGCGTTTGAACTTATCAGCACAGTGTACGCAGGTAAACAGAGATGGCGTATGGAAAGCGACTATGTGGTTGGTTCGGCCCGGGTGCGTTGTTGCTGCCTGATAGCAGATTTCCCCAATGACGGTACCCAGATAAACGCTCAAAGGACAAGGCCCGGTTGAAACAAGGCGGCATGCGCATGGGAGAGTGACTTGCGTACCGGTAAGGATGTTCTGGAAAGCAAGCTCGACGTTGCTGGCGTCCAGAGCGGACGTCTCGATGAAGGAAAGGTTGTTCTCGCCTGCGATTAATCGCGTCAGTATGCGGGGATTTGAAGCAAGAGAACCCGAGTCCACATACTTGCGAATTGCTTGGCCTCCTCGGTGGGCACAGCCCTCAGATGCCGCAGATCGCTCTTGTTTCCCACCAGCATGATGACAATGTTCGAGTCGGCATGGTCCCTCAGCTCCTTCAACCACCTGGTGACGTTCTCGTAGGTCTGGTGCTTGCTGATGTCGTAGACGAGCAGCGCACCGACGGCGCCTCTGTAGTATGCGGAGGTGATGGCGCGGTAGCGCTCCTGACCAGCAGTGTCCCAAATCTGGGCCTTGATAGTCTTGGCATCGACTTGAATGGAGCGCGTGGCGAATTCGACACCGATGGTGGACTTGGAGTCAAGATTGAACTCGTTGCGCGTGAAACGGCTCAAAAGGTTGGATTTACCAACGCCCGAATCTCCGATGAGGACGACTGTGAGGGGTAGCGGTGAGCGCACGTCAAACACGACCCGACCTCTGAGTGCGTGGTACCTTTGAAGAGGAACTGTAGGCAGTGCGGGTTAGCTCCGTATCACGCCGCGAGGTGCGGAACGACGGCGGGGGACGCTCACATCATACTCGTCGTTAGCCATTGTTGCGGAGGGAAGTCAGAACAGCTTCGAGGGTGCGGGCGACCGGGTAGGTGGTGCGCGAATTGGGCGAAGGTTGCGGACCGAGGCTGGAGAGCGAAGGCGCAAAGGGGAAGGAGAGGTGCGGTCGCGAGGGAGAGTGTCAGGGTGGTGGAGCAGCTTGTGGATGTTCGGTGGCCTCCTCGCTGGCTGATGCGGCGCCCGGTATCTGCACGTGACGCACGCCCGCCCGCCGCCGAAAGTGATGGCCGCGCGTTGACCGCCCAATGATATAGGAGAGCGGGTGCGCCGCGACGGCCTGGCGCTAGCCCGAACTGCTCACGGGCGCGAAGCAGCAAAGCCAGCGTTTGACATGCGGGTCCACGCCGAGAGCTGCAGCGGCAGCTTCTCGAGCGCATGCGCTCTGCTCTGACACGCGCTATCTTCATCCACGGGCCTGCTCAGCGCTGGAGTGCAGGCAGGCAGGCCACTCATTTGCTGTTGGGAGTACGTCTGGACAAGTCTGATTTTCCCTTTGCTGCGAATCCGCATCCGGATGGCATCATCTCTTCACGATGCCGCGCTAGGTACCTGTGTCGCCCGCACTGCTGCCTGACGGCGTCATGGCGCCTGCTCGAAAGGTGGCCGCTAGCTAGCGCTTTCAAGGCCCGTGCGTGGCGAGCGTCAGCAGGACCCTACTGGCCGTGCCCCGCCGCCCCGCCAATTCAAATTCCGCCCCGCGTTTACGTTCGTTTCCGCTCCTCCCTCTTTACAGCCAGCCAGCGTGCATCGCGACACTGCACGAACGAAAAGGACAAGAACTGGGCGCAAAACTGTGGATGCCTCTCTAGCGACCTAATAACCAAGATGTTGGCACTCACCCAATCTCCCCCAAGCCTAGCGCTTGCAGCTACACTGATGCTCTTAAATCCCAGTTGTAAGGGTATGTTCTGCCACGGTTCCAAGAGCAAAGGGTTGGTTTAGTTACAAGAGGTTGTACGGGTTGCGGAGATAAGCCCGCAACGAAGGACTATCTACTTGTAAAGAGGTCACGTGCCACACGTAACGTCACCTGGGTGACTCGACGGGTGGGCTGTAACAGTTCGGTGGCATTCTATACTCTCTTGGCTAGATACTTAACCCTTTATAATTAACTTAGAGGCAACTAGCTTAGTATATTATATAATTACGTAATATCTTTTCATTTAAGAGAGCCAGTATGATTCTCAAGGCAAGCTACTTCGCAAGCATCGTGAAACTCCTCTCATGACCTGCCAGTTTTGGCTCTTCGGCCATCTCGGATGGGCTCCAGTGTCATGTCACAAAGAGGCGAAGGATTGTAGTTACGCGCACTACTTCACGGGTACAGTGTCGGACTATCGCCAGCACGGTAGCCTTATCCAAGCAGCGCACATCGGCTACTTGTATCCTAAACAGTTCCGATGCCCAGTCGAGTATGTGGCACGCAATACAGGGGCTCGATCCTGTCAAAGAGGGGAGGGCTGCAGATTCAAGCATTCTGGGAAGACGACACTGGTTGTAGGTAGCTTGGGGGAGGATGAGTTGGTCCGTCTTTTCATCCAGACCCATAAGGATGAATTCGACGAATTTGTCAAGGCGGAGGGCGTTACCGTGGGTTAGAAGAATGGCGATGGCGATAGCGATGAGCAGACGCATGCGAAGGGAGAACAGAAGATTGACTAAGGACAGAGGTTCTGTGGAAAGGAAAGGCGCAAGGCCAAGGCATTTTTCGGTGATGTCGAACAATCATAGTAGCTTGAATATTATGAACTTTTTTTTACATGTGCAGCTGAAGACGACATAGTGTATTACAATAGAAGGTTCAAGCTCTCTTACGGGTCAGTAGAAACAACCTTCTGGGCGTATACGTAAGTTCATGAGCCCTTCTAAGAAGACATTAGGTAGAGATGTCTAGATGTATCTGATTACCGTGTATATCCGGGTATGAGATTCGCCTATCCACGTAGTATATTCCGGTCGGACATATTCGAAAAGACTAGAATTCTGCGACCTGCTGTGTTGTTGATTTCAAAGTTTCACGAATACACTTGGATGTTACTTCCCAGAACGACCTGCTTGAGAGTATGGAACTCCGGTAAACAAATGTGAGTTTGTCATTCACGAGTAGTTGGGTAATGGAGTCCACAAGCTGTTCGCTCAATTAGAATGCATACTGGTATGTCCTCTATTTAATCAAACGGAATTACTAACAATGCGTCGGATGTTCTCTATCAGCTGGATGCAGACGAAATCATATGAACAATGGAGAATAAGTGATTATGGACCGAAGTAAGGCATAGCCCAAGAAGAGAAACCCGAAACGCCTCGCGCCATTGTATGCTGCATATCATACAGCTTGGCGAGCCATCCATTGCCATACCAAGAGTGCCGTATCGTCAGTCATATCAACAGCAACCACCGCCGGTCTGTCCCCTCTTCGCGGCGGCAACATCATTCATTCCCAAATTCACGGTCCTGGCGGTATTGCCGCCGCCCGCATTTGGCCCCTTAACACCCGATCGCCTGTCGTTCAAGTCGTATCTTCCAGCTTCGATATTCTGATATATGCGTTCAGCGACTTCCAGAAAGGCTCGCTCAACGTTTTCGCCTGATTTTGCAGACGTCTCAACATATTGCATGACTTTGTTCTGGCGACACCACTCCTCGGCCTCTTCGCGTGTGACTTGGCGCTTATTGTCGGCATTGGCGTGCGGGTGTTCCGAGTCATTGGAGGAGGCAACAATCGAAGAGGGTGCCAGGTCGGCCTTGTTGCCCACCAATATGACGACAATTCCCTCCTCGGCTATCTGGCGCAGATCATGAAGCCATTCCGTGACACTGTCAAACGTAGCGCGCCGGCTGATATCAAAGACCAGCAATGCGCCGCTGGCGCCGCGAAAGTAACTGCGAGTGATGCTCTTGTATGTCTCCTGACCGGCAGTATCCCAGATGGATAGCTTCATGTGTTTCTGATCCTGTTCGGTGAGCGCAGTGGCATCCTTCGCGCTGTCATCCGCACTGGGATTGTTGATTCCGAGCTCGAGCGAGGCGGGAGGGCCAACGGGTATGATGCGTGAGCCAAACTCGACGCCAATGGTCACGTCATGGTGTGGGGAGAAGCGGCCTTCGCACAGCCGGACTGTTAGCTAGACGAAGCAAACGGTTCAAATCAGCAGGCGTGTTTGGCGACCCGAAGGAGGGAGAGGTGGTGTCGTACGCTAGATTTGCCGCATCCGGAGTCGCCGAGAGACACTATCTTCGCAATATAGTTCCTTTGGAGGTGGTGAGCCGACTTGCCCCCATGCGGCTCAACAGTACGGAAAAGCCTACCATGGTTGCGCCGGGTGCGCCATTTGGGGCCGTTGGTCCCGAGGGCGGATGGGAGCGTGAGAGCGCGGTCGGACGGCGACAGAGAGGAGCGCAGGAGGCGACGGCGGCGGTCAAGACGAGGTCAAGACGGAGGTGCGATGGGCCCGGGTGGTGCGCGGCAGATGACTCTGGAGGCTGGGTCGACTGACTGTTGCGGCGAGCGGAAGTGGCTGAAAAGCGGTGATGACACAGACAAAGCGGCGCGGGTCGTGGCGCGAAGGGCAGGCGGCAGGGGCTGGGCGGAAAGGCAGCGCTTCTTTGATGGGCCGTCGTCGGCGGCTGGTATATCTGCAGTGTTCACGGTTGCGATTCTGACTGGATGTGCGGCAGCGAATGACGTTTTCGGCGAGGGTCGGGGTTGTGCTGTGCTGAGCTCCACCCACGGCCATCACCGCCGACGGCAGCCTACCGCCCAGGCATCCCCAGGCACCGCCGCAGCTGCCGTCGCCGTCCACGCCCTGTCCCGGCTCCGACGCCGCGAGCCTCACTCTTCGCCTGCGGCCTCCCAATCCTCCTCCTCCTCCACCTCCCTAGGACGATCGCATTCCTCTCCGCCGCACCTCCATCTGCCCAGGGCCCCGACGTCACCGCCCGAGGCAGCCGATCGCCAGCCGGAGCGAAGCTCGACCACTGCCACCACCGCGCCTTCAACCCGAACTCACCGACTCGCCGGCCTCTCCTCCGCGAGCACCTCCCTCTGCGCTCCCACGCGCTTGCTTCCCACCGACGTCCACCGCGGCCAGCTGCACCGCGCCACACTAGCAGCTGCCCGTGCATAAGACATCATGTTCTCCGAATGTAGGTCGCGGCAGCCCTTATCGCCCGCTGCGCCAGGCAGGTGATCGAAGCTGTCTCACCTGCCCACAACCACGTTCGCGTGACTGACATGTGCGCTCCGCCGCCAAAACAGATGCCTCGCGCTTTCTCGCGCAGTCGCAGTCGCGTCTGCTCGGTGGACAAGAGAACGGAGAACCTTCGCAGCATCCATCCCGCCCTAGTCGGCACCGCGGCCCCAACCAAGCCTCCTCCCGATACCAGCCCTCACGGTCCTATCTGCAGCGTCCCAACATGCCCAACCCGTATGGGCCCAGCGCCTCGCAGGTCTCGCGCTTTCCTTTCGCCTCGCGCACTTCCGGCCCCGCTCCGCTTTTTTACTCTGCCACCGACGACTTTCGGGAAGAGGATGACGGCTTGGAGCACGAACGCGAGGTCGCCGATTTTTACGCCCTTCAAAAATCGCGCCGCCAGTTTGGGGGGAGCCATTTGACCGACTCCTCCGATATGGACGACCACGAGCGCGCATCGAAGTCTGAGCACAGCCACGGGGGTGAAGATGGCGATGATGGAACTCCGTTTGCTAGGGGAATCAGAAGCTCGTGGAGGGGGAGCAGGGCGACAGTAAGAGGCCGAGAGCCTACCGTGCAGCCTATTCAAGAAGCCGAAGGTCGAGAACGGAGTGCCAGCGGCTCCGAAGCGAGTGCCCCAAGCAGCAAGGGGAAGGGCAAACTTGTCGATGTAGAACTGGCCTCGACGGCGAAGGATAGCGGAGATGAGTTCCACGACGACTACTCAGACGATGACCAAGATGCTCCGCCAGCATATCAGCACATTCCTCGAGCCCAAGGGATCAATCCGCCCCGTAACCCGTTACGCAACACGCTGCCGATACCCCTGGAAACAGATGAGGAGGCTCTCTTGCAGGATCCAAGGCCAGCAAGCCCAGACCGCGAAACCGTCGTCACCATCGTACCCGAGGAACAAGAGGAACGATACGACAGTTTTTGGTCGTATTTGTATCTCATTTGCCTCGCCGCCTTCTTGGGGACGACATTTCTCGTTTGGCTGCACACCTCGGCACCAGGCAAGAAGCTGCCGCTGGGAGACACCATCTATTCCACGCTGCATTCGTCATTTCATTTGCTTTCAGTCTATACGCTCGTATCCATGATTGTGGCAGGGCTTTGGCTAGCATGCTTGTCATACTTTGCTCAACCGCTGGTGCAGCTCATCACTTTGGGCGTGCCCATCATTCTTACATCGTTCTTCCTATACCCCTTCATTTCAAGCTTCAAGGGGTCAGAAACAACTTTCCAGGATAAGGCCATGCGTTGGACATCCTTTGTTCCAGGCGTTTGCGCGGTTCTTTGGATCCACATGGTATACCAAGGACGGCGATCGATCGATAAGGCAACTCGCATATTACAGCTTGCGAGCCGGGTACTTGCGGAATGCTCAGCTCTGGTCGTTGTCGGCATGGCTGTTCTTGCGTTTACCGTGCTATGGACATGGATTTGGATAGGCCTTTTCACCCGGCTATTCCTCGAGGGTCACAGGAGTGATGGTAAAATCACCCTTTGGGTTATCGATTTCAGTACCTGGTGGCTTGGCGCTTTCTACATCATCTTCTTCCTGTGGACCTCTTCAATCATCGCAGGGATTCAACGATCGTTGACGGCGGCCACCGTGAGTCAATGGTACTTCCACCGCTACGCGACGCCAAAGCCAACAAGCCGCCAAGTTGCTCAAGCATCTTTCTGGCATGCCGTTGGCACCATGTTTGGCTCCATCTGCCTTTCGACTTTCTTGACGATCGCCCTCCGGCTCCCTCTCATGGTCCTACCTCGCCGCTTTGCTGCTTTCGTGAGCCTTTGCTTATACCAGTTTATTCCAACTTCCGCGGTGATGCTCACGAACCCGCTCACGCTTACTTACGCCTCGATTCACTCGATGGATCTTCGTCGTGCAGCACACGGACTTCGCCAACTCTCCTTCGTCTCGCATTCAAGGCCCACAACAACCTTGACGCCGCGTTCCTTCTCATCACCGTCTGGCCATGAACTCGTTCCCTACCGCTTGGCGAAGTTGTTGCTGCACGCAACACGCTTCGTGATGTGCATGGCTCTAGGATTCGGTGGCTGGGCCGGTACCGCCCACTCGCTGGAGCTCGCCGGTTCCAAGCATCACGGCAGCTACTACGCGTACATCGTCGGGATGATCGCAGCTGCAATCGGCTGGAGCGTCCTCGGCGCATTTGAAGGCGTGCTCGGCTTCATCCTGGACGGGCTGATCGTCTGCTGGGGAAGTGAAGTGGGCTCGCAAGGTACGGGACAGAGCAGGTACTGCCCCGACGCCGGGCAGCTCTTCGGTGAGGAGTCTCGTAGGCATTAGTATGGAGTGGTATCCAGTTTCCCCTTGCACTCTCGGGATCATGATCACGCTTGCTCGGCCGCTTGCATTCTCCTTCGGCAACGGCGAAACGGAAGGCCTTTCTCGGACATAGTTCTCTTCATCGAAGGGGGGAGTTTGAACATGCTGGTATAGATTGCAAAGCCGGACGACGGAGTTATTATGTCTGCCTACCTCTACTTTTTTTTGGCTTCATCGTCTTTTTTTATCATTCTCTTGTTTCTCGCGTAAGGCGTTTCGACCCAGAGATGGACGGAGCATATGGATTTTTACTACCTAACGATGGGTGGGTGAACCAGGCGTCCCTCTTGGCCACCATTCTGGGAACGCGGGGGAATTATTTTTTTTTCCTTTTGGATCAAACGTGGACCGTCGTCTAGCCACGACGGGAACGTGGGGGAGTTTTTTTTTGGGATTTCCAGGGAGTGGATCATGACAATCTCATGAATCCGTAGGGACCGCGAATTGGAGCTGGGAGGGGACTGACTTTTGGGAGTGTTTCTCGGTGTACTTCGTCGCTTGTTGCCCGCTTTCTGCCAACGATCTTTCAAGAACACTTATCTGGTTCGGTCGCCGAGTGGTTGGAGGCGCATTTCAGGCAAGATTTCTCTGTGCCTCCTTTCTTCTTTTGAAAGTCCGGCTTGGTGACCGGCGTTTTTGATGTCGTCTGGTAGAAATAGAACATGATTAGTTTCTTGATCTTTGGTTCGCTGTTGAAAGGTGTATTGCTTGCTGCGAAAACGTGGTCGCTTTGTGATTGTTATGGAAAGCGAGAGTAAGTATTGGCTCTGATGCAATGGAAGGAAGCATGTATTTTTTTTCCCCTTCAGATCTAGAGGCACTGGCCCTTTCGACTGTGAGAGGGGCATGGGTCCCAGATTGTAACAGAATACAGGACGGTGAAGGGATGCGGGATACCGCAGATCATGAATGCTATAACGTCGCCAAAGCATATTTTGGTCGGCAAAGAGCCATCAGCCAATTATCTATCGCAAAAGCTTCCGGGAGACAATAAGCAAACCAGGATATCTAAATTGAGGTATCACGTCTAATCATCTTTCATAAAGCCAAGTCTTCATCTCGTAAAACAAATATCTATAGACCAAAGATAGATGAACGGGCAGGGAGCGCATCTCCTTCACCAAAACGGCGTAAGCATATCGGAGTACTCTCCCAAGACACCATCCTTGCCCCCCGTGAACTCAAAGTGCGCCTCATCGAGGCCGGCGAACAGCTCCGCCAGCTTCATCCCGCGCTGCCGCTCGGCCTCGATCTCGGGCCACGTCAACTCGCACTGGTCGTCGGCTGCGTCGTCGTCGTCGCCAGCGCGCGGCGCGAGGGTGGGCAAGACATAGGAGCCATCCACGGCGCCACTGGTGGCAGCAGCAGCAACGGGAGGAGGAGGAGGCGGGGAATCGGCATTGCTCTCGAGCGAGCCCAGCTCCTGCGGGCGCGGGCCGGGCAACAGGCCCGAGTTCAGCAGCGCCTGCTCGGCCGGCACGGTCCAGCGGCCCTTCTTGACGACGTACTTGGCGATGCTGGTGGCGTACACGGCGGCGTTGAGCTTCTTCCGCCGTGCTTCCTCGTCCTCGTCCTCATCCTTTTTTCCTCGTCCTCCTCCTCCTCCTCCTCCTCCTCCTCCCCGACGCCGGCGCCACGGCTGCAGCGTGTATGACGCGGGCGGCTCGGCGACGCCCGGGCGCACCAGGTGCGAGACGAGATAGAGCCACTTGCGGTCCCAGCACAGCAGGCGGGTCCAGATCTCGAAGCGGGCGTACGGCGCCACCTCGCGCCGGAAGTGGCAGGTGATGCCGCCGAGGGCGATGGCGAAGTTGCCCGGGCGCGTGTCTGGCTCGGATCCATCCTTGGGGGGCTTGTTGATGCTGCGGATGCCCTGGCGGAGGAGCGCGGTGACGAGGTGGGTGCGCGAGATGTCGAGGTCGGAGAAGTAGGTCGAGTTGGACTTGTGCAGGTTGTAGTCGCATTCGGTGAGGGGCGTGCGGGTGGAGGTGACGATGGGTTGGAAGAGGGCGCGCGGGGGCAGAGGCGTGGGTTGCAGGTAGAGCTGGTAGACGAGGCCGCGGAAGAGGCGGATCTGGAGGGTGCTGGGTGAGTATGGGGGTTTCGTCGTGGGGATGGAAGTGGTGATGCTTACGTGCCACATGAACGGGAGGTTCTTGAGGTTGATGGCAGCCAGGATCAGGGCGATCAGCCTCCATGTCCCTCCCGGAGCGCTGATGCCCAGGAGGCGCGACAGGAAGGCGCGTAGGGTGGAGGACGAGGCCATGGCAGCGAGAGATGCGCCGGCTCCTGCGATGGCGGCGATGACGGGCAGCTTGCCTGACGCTGACATGGTGGGCGGGAAGCGTCGGTATAAAACGACAGCTGGCGGGATCGACTCGCTTCCTTGTGACGTCTAGCAGCTCGGCGTAGCCATTACAGTGCTGTGATGGGCGGAGGTGGACGCGGTCGCGCGTGCTGGGCGCAACGAGCCGAGGTCCTAGGCAGCATTTGCGCGACGATCGGCCGGCCAGGACGAGTGCAAGAAAAAGACGCCATCATGTGCTGGAGCAGTCGATCCAAGCGTTTTGGACAAGACTGCGAAGAGTGTTGTTGCAGCCATCAAGCCTCGCCGCGAGCTGGCGCCATGGCCCTGGGCACTATTACGCGAATGCCCCATGCTGCGTGCTCCGGCCTGCAGCTTCCGCGGCCGCATATCATCGACGCGCAGATGACGCCAGGTCATCTCGCCAGGTCATCTCGCCATTGCTCTTCGGCCATGCCTGCCGTGTGTCGTCTCGGCCGGTCATGATTTCCTCCATACGATATCTCGAAGGCCCCTGCGTCTGTCCCCGACTCAGCCTCTGGAGCCTATCTACGACGTACTTGCGCGCCAATCTGCACACGCAATAATCCATCAATACCAAGTCTCGTCCCAAAGGCAGCTCCCGCCCCGCGTGCTGCAGCCTCTTCTCTGCATCCGCCTCTCTTTCTCGCCATCCTCAGCTTCCACACCACTACCGAAAACGGCAGGTGGCAGATAAGTCTAGATGGCCGCCAAGCTGTTCCTCTATCTCGTGCATCTTGGCCTTTCTTGGCCCTGTCCATTTCTCTGCCATTCCGCTCTATCACGCAACCGAGCTGGCTCCCCTCCTCAGCCCATGCCCGCCTTTTCTTGGCGTTGACCCGTCCTCCTCGCTCCTTCAGCGACATCTCCTCCCTGATGCAGCCAAAGTGCCGTTTCGTGGAATATTCGCCTGCCTGCCCCTCGGCCGGGTGAGGCTCGTCTAGGCAGTGCTGCCGCCGCCTATCCGTACGACTGCGTGTAACCCCAGCATCTCGGATGCAAGTCACACCAATCTGTCCGACGCCGCCGTGATCGATGCCAAAGTATGTTTTAGCCAGGGGAAACACGGGCCGCCCGTGACAGGGCTCCGAGTACATGTATAAAAACCGGCGTGTTCTTGGTCCACCGGCTTCTGCTGCTGTCGTGTGTGCGGGTTTGTCAATTGCGCCTGTCTCTGCTAGCCCTCTACTTCCACTCGTTGTCTCCACAAGATGCGGTCTGCCCTCCGTTCTGCCGTCGCCGTTGGCGCATTGACGCATCTCGCCGTCGCTGCTCCCAACCCGTACGCATGGAAGCCGGCGCCCAAGCCTCGTAGCGTCTGGCGCCCGGCCGTGACCTCAGTGCGTCCATGTCCCAACACCTTCCAGAAGGAACGAGGAAGAAAGAAGGAATGCGTTTCTAACACACCAATTTGATTCTACAGGAGGAGCTCCAGGCCACCATCTCGGGCGACGCGCTGCTGGGGCATGAGGAGAAGCTCCAGAGCTTCGCGTACGCCTACCCGGAGCGCAACCGCATCATGGGCGGCCAGGCGCACAACGACACGGTGACGTACATCTACGAGACGCTCACCGCCCTGGGCGACTACTACGACGTGACGCTGCAGCCGTGGTCGTCGGTTGTGCAGGTCAGTGGCGAGGCCTCCCTCGCCATCGACGGCGCCAACATCACCGAGGCCGCCCTGATGGAGTACGCGACCAGCGGCAACGTCTCCGCACCCCTCGTGGCTGTCTCGAACTCCGGTTGTGATCAGGTATGCATCAAGTCTGCCCTCTTCTGACCGTCATTTGTATCTCTTCAGGATCAAAAGAGAACTAAGGAGTGAAGAAGCATAAGCTGACTTTGTGAACCCAAATATGAAGTCCGACTACCCCTCTGAGGTCTCGGGCAACGTCGCCCTCATCTCGCGTGGCACCTGCGAGTTCGGCCTCAAGTCAGTCTACGCAGGCCTCGCCGGTGCCGTCGGCGCCGTCATCTACAACAACGTCGAGGGTAATCTGTCCGGCACGCTGGGCACGCCCCGCGAGGAGGGCCCGTACGTGCCTACGGTCGGAATCTCCAATGCCCTTGGCCTCGAGCTGGTCGACGAGATCGCCGGCGGTGCGTCGCCTGTCGCCGACCTCTACGTTGCCACCGTGATCGAGAACGCTACGACGTAAGTGAAGAGCCCCTCCTTACACTCCTCCACACGAAAGAAGAGGAGTGGAAACCTACGATCGACAGAGGGATGGTGAGGACAATCAACACTGACACCCTCCACAGCTACAACGTCCTCGCCCAAACCCGTGGCGGCGACCAAAACAACACGCTCATCCTCTCGGGCCACTCCGACTCGGTCGCCGCCGGGCCGGGCATCAACGACGACGGCAGCGGCACCACCGGCATCCTCGAGATCGCGCTCCAACTCTCCAACTACACCACCACCAACTCGGTCCGCTTCGCGTGGTGGTCGGGCGAGGAAGAAGGCCTCCTCGGCTCCACGTACTACGTCGAGACCCTGCCCGCCGCCGAGCTCGCCAAGCTGCGCCTCATGCTCGACTTCGACATGATCGCCTCGCCCAACTACATCTACGCCGTCTACGACGGCGACGGCTCCGCCTTCAACACGTCCGGCCCCGCCGGCTCCGCCGAGGCCGAGGCCCTCTTCGTCGACTACTACGCCGCGCGCGGCGTCGCCAGCGTCCCCGCCGAGTTCGACGGCCGCTCCGACTACGGGCCCTTCCTCGACGCCGGCGTCGCCTGCGGCGGCGTCTTCACCGGCGCCGAGGGCATCAAGACGGAAGAGGAGCAGGCCCTGTTCGGCGGCGAGGCCGGCGTCGCCTACGACGTCAACTACCACGCCGCCGGCGACACGACCGACAACCTGGACATGGAGGCTTTCGTGCTCAACGCCCAGGCCATTGCGCACGCCGTCGCCACGTACGCGACGAGCTTTGAGAGCTTGAACCAGGACGCGGCGCTGGCGCGCAGGGGCGTGCAGTGGCGGAAGCCCGTGTTGGAGGGCAGGGACGAGCCGAGGATCGCGAGGAGCAAGAGGAATGCGTTCAAGAGCAAGAAGACTGGGAAGATGTTTGGTTAAATGGAATAGGGGAAGAAAAAAATAGGTGGAGAGAGAGAGAGAGAGAGGAAAGATGTGTGTGTCAGGGAACTGAACCTTTCGGTGTGCTGTAGATAGCGTACGTACTAACATTGCCATCTACAAAATATCCAGAAGAGCATACACGCATGTTTTCGACCATAGGAACAAATCTGGCATACAGAGGAGAATATTTAGTGAAGTGCCGTAGAATCTGATATTCGGGCTCTCTATGGAGCACGTGCGACACGGGCCTCCTGACCTTCTTGAACAACGATCCACATGATGCCTTGGAAGGTCATCGTTTGCTTGATGAAAGGCAGCTAATACTGACTGCTTTTTTGAAGACCAAGTCACCATTTCCAAACCAATCGAGAGTGATCCATCACCGTTGTGGTTTACATCTTACAGTATTTTCGTCAAATTCCGCGGAAAAGATAAAAGGAGTAGATCAGCGCGGCTTCAACTGAGCTGCTCGCAAGCGTCGCTAGACGGGTTTTTTCGGCAATTAAAATATAGTTCCGACACCAAGGGTGAGCCACGATTAGACAACTAGCTCTCGAGCATCTCTTTCCACTCAGACACGGCGAGCAGCACGTCGAAGCGGCTGCGCTGTACCTGTGCTTAGAGAGCCCAGTCAACCCTGCTGGATAAGCTTGCTGATAGAGTGGAGCTTCAGTGATATTCGTTGCCGTGTTCGATGTCGAGTCTTTGCACTTTTTCAAGAGCGGAAGACTGGCGCCCCGCGCTAGAATCGAGCCGCAACCTGCTCCATCCTACTCAAGCTGACAGACAGGCAAGAAGCTTGAAAGTGGCGCTGACGCGAAGTCCGGGCTGGGCTCAGAAGACCTCTTCAGTGACGCGCTTGCCGAACCAATTCGACAGCTCGTCACCCTGGTCATCCTGCAAGCCGGAGAAATACGACGAGATGTTCTGGCCCTCGTCCTCCTCCACCGGCCAGTCGACCTTGAGCCCGCTTTTCTTGTCCTCCAGCATGTCCTTGGCGGTTCCCCAGCTAAAGCGGCACTCGGCCCCCCAGCCGAAGAAGGGATCCATGTTGCGCTTCAACCACCCCGAGCATCTCGCATCCGACGGGTACCCCGAGCCCCAGCCGTCGGCGGCAACCGTCTCGGCGGCACTCGAAGCATACGTCTCGTAGCAGACGTCCAGGGCGGCGTCCCTCGTGACCTTGGCGCAGACGGAGGCGGCAGACACGCAGGGGTACAGCGAGTCGGCCTTTTTGGCGACGGTGATGTGGACGGTGGGGAAGATGCGCTCGAGCCGGCGCTGGTAGGCGGCGGGCTGGCCGATGGTGTCGATGTAGATCTCCTTGACGTTGACGCCGGCGGCGAAGACGCGCTCGATCAGCTCGACGGTGGCGTCCATGGCCTGGGCGTTGAGGTTGTACGTGCCGCCCGCCTTGAGCATGCCGGCCGAGATGTCGCGCGCCGACATGACCTTGGCGGCCCAGCCGCAGCGGCGGTGCAGGTCCGTGTCCGCCGTGCACAGCTTCTCCATCAGCGCCGAGCGCACCGCCGGCGTGAGCACCTTGGAGTCGTCGAAGTGGTGCGTCTCGGCCAGCAGCGAGCGGTGGTCCGAGAGCGGCAGGTAGAGCAGCGCGTACACCATGGGGCCTGGGCACATATGTCAGACACGGCGTCGACGAGTGGTTGAGATGGCCTCGAGCTTACCGAGGACGGGACCCCTGCCGGCCTCATCGACGCCGAGCACGCACTCGGTCGTCATGTCGTTGGCAATGACCTCCGGGATGGGCGAGTAGTGAGCATAAGAAGCGCCCTTCAGGATATCCTCCGTCTTGATCGAAGGCGCGCGGAAGACATCGTCAGCCGGAGTCTCTTGCGCGACATCCTGCGCGTCAATCATAGGCTCGTCCATTTATTTTGTGGCGCAGTCGCGTAGAGCACGCTCGATGGGTGTCGCTGGGCAGTTGCTGTGAGGATGGAGACTGGAGCGCGTCGGGAAGACGCGACGGAACGCGACTGATTGCTGCGGGCACCAGCCACACTGCACCGCCTCCAAGCCACCATCACCATTTCCCCAACTCGAGCGCAGCCCTAGAGCTCACCAGAGCACCATACCGCACTTTTCGCCCCAGTCCGGATGAATGAATTCACAAGGCGGCCCAGCCGCTGCGGAAGGTCGATTGACACGCTAAGCCCTTACCCACATACATTTGTGCCTGTCAGCGGCCCCCACCCCAAGCTTCCGCCAATTGCCTCTACCGCAGCACAGCCAAAAGCTTGCTTCGCCAAATCGCCAAGCACGCTCTGCCAGGATAGATGAGGAACACACAGTCCACGTCATACCGTACAACCACGTCCATTATCCCTGCTTTTGCCCTTCACCCAAAATCTACAAAGCTCTGATCATCCGCCGCCTCGCAACTGTCAGCGACCATCTCACAAACAATTATACCTCACGCCTGTTACGACCATCTCTCTCCCTTTCCTTCTTTTCCCTCTCCATCCTACGCTGCAACCACAACGTCGAAAGACCACCAAGAGAAAGAGAAATAAAACCCTTCCAACCAACCAACCATGCCCTCCACCACCACCACCTCCTCCTCCCGCATAGCAACAACCCTGCTCGCCATCCTCCTCGTCAGCCAAATCATCCTCCTCGCAGCTGCCGACCCCGTTCCCGCAGCCGCGCCTGAGCCTGCACCCGAACCGAAGAAAGGCGGCGGCAGCGGCGGCGGTGCCGGTGGCACCAATGGCAGCCGCAACAACGGTGGTGCGGCGATGGACATGGCGGGGGTGACGATGATGACGGTGATGATGACGGTTGGGACGAGCGTCTTTGCGGGTCTGGGGTCGTGTTTTTTTTGAGGTGGGTGGGGAGCGGGGGCTGTAGATCAGAGGAGTGCTGGTGGGTGGGTGGAAGAGCGAGGGTGGAAGGTGGGTGAGAGTGAGAGTGAGATGGACGGGAGGAGTGGGTGGGAAGCGGGGAAGAGGAGGTTTGCCTTGAGAGTGTTGGCTGTCGCCTTTTTCTTTATCCTGAAAAGGAAGTGATGAGAACATGATGTGAACGGCCTGCCTACTACTATTCTATATATATATATATATATGTGATATTATCCGCGCTCAATCCATCACATAATACATGAGCATACAAACATTACCGAGGGATGAATGGCAACGGTAGTCTTTTCCCCTAGACGACCCGTGGTTCATGGAAGCAAACTTTCTATACATCACCATGCACATTCCCAAGAGAGACGTTTAAGCATAAACTTAATTTTTCGTGTGAAATCGAAGGTTAATCTGCTATCGTTTATTACCACATACAAGATATTCGAGATACCTTACGCAAACGGACTCATACGGCATCACCACATCCTCCGCCTCCTTCCGACCTCTCTCCCCTACCAACCAAAAAGTATACTCACCAAAATGTATGTACAAGAACCAAACGCCTCACCCTCCACCACCTCTCCAAACGACTAACCACCCTGAACCAACACCACGGCCCCCAGCGCCGCAATCCAAGCCATCCCTGCAACCAGCGCCACAGCCCCTGACCGCAACTCACCACCATCACCTATCGTTGTTGTTGTTGTCGTTATCGTCGCGACCGCATTCCACCTCATTACCTCTCAATCAGAATACGACGTCGCCTCGGGACAACCGACATCGCTGCACAACTCCGCATACGCCTGGTTGGGCACGAACGTCTTGAGCGGCGAGCTCCTGCTCAGCACCCGGCCGGCCGCATCCAGCGCCTCGACCGCCACGTACTTGCTGAACCCCTGCGCGCTGAACGCCGTCTCGAAGCCTTCCTTATCCTTGGTCCCGATCGCCTGCGTGAGCGCGTCGGGCGCGTCGCCGCCGTAGAAGCGCCAGCCGACGGCGTCCGTCGCGCCGTTCCACGACACGAAGACGGCCGTGGACGCGGCGGCGGTGGCGTTGCGCGCAAAGGCGTACACGGCGGGCTCCGTCTTGGGCGTCGCCGTCCAGTTGAAGGTCCAGGCGCGGTAGTTCATGACCGGATACGCGCCCCACGTGGCGTACAGCAGCGGGGTGCCGTCGGCGGCGTGCTCCGACAGCGCGTCGACGTTGCCCCAGCCGTTGAAGAAGTTGCCGTTGGGCAGAAGCTGCGTGTTGCCCTGCGACGACGACACGATGCCGCCCGCCTCGGCCGGCGGCGTGATGCGCGTGAGCATCGTCGCCTTGTTGGTCGTGTGGTCGAGGGCCACGACCATGGCCGACGACTCGGGCGACGTCTGGTTGAAGCCGTTGGAGGCGTTGTCGTAGAGTGAGAGCACCGTGTGCGTCGTGTTCTCCGACACGAAGCGTGCGTC
Organism: Diplodia corticola; assembly: GCF_001883845.1. Lineage (NCBI taxonomy): Eukaryota > Fungi > Ascomycota > Dothideomycetes > Botryosphaeriales > Botryosphaeriaceae > Diplodia > Diplodia corticola. Next base: position 65,320 of record NW_017971526.1, read on the forward strand.
GTGCTGGTAGGAGAAGTTGAAGTTGGTGCAGTCGAAGTCGGTGAAGGCGCCGCCTGCGCTGAGCGTCCAGATGATGCTGCCGTCGGTGGCGTTGAGGTTGTAGAGGGAGGAGACGCTGCGGGCTGAGATCAGATAAGTGTCGGAGTACGAAGACTTGTCGACCGAGTTGATATGGCTGTTGAGTTTCCAGTCAGCATGTTTGAAGCAACAAAAATGGTTGGCGAATACGTACAACCAGTCCCAAGGCGAGCTGGGCGAAAGACCGGTGCCAGAGGTATCCGAAGCGTTCGGCAGCACATACGAAGCGTTCAACGGCACGTGGTCAATGGCACGCCACTCAAAGAGCACCTTGCCCGTGTCTACTTCGACTTCCTGGAAAGTGCCATCCTGGAGGTATCCGACGCCGGTGGTGATGCCAAAGTCGGCCAAGTCGTACGGAATCGTCATGTACGCAGTGACAAGCGCAGAGGCTCCGTCGTTGATCATGTTGAACTCGTGCATGTCCACAGACGGCACGCCGCTGCCGCCAACCTCGATGGACTTGACGATCGTGTAGGACTTGTCGAGAATCAATCCATGGCCGCGAGCGTAGCCCTTCATCTGGTTGCCTTGCATGAAGCATAGGTGGTCCTCGCCGTTGTACGTGCAAACCTGCACATCGTGCGACGTCTCGGGGCCGGCAAAGCCAAATCCGGACCAAACAAGGTTCTGTTCGCGGTCTTAGCACACGTTGCCCCGGATTGCGTGCTCGGGAGATCATCAGGCGCTTACGCAAGACTTATCGTAGATGTAAGGGCCAGACTGCGTGGCTCCGTATGGCGCAATGAAGATGTAACCTTAATGCTTAAGCTTAGCTGAAAGGTCGATCATTGTGGGGAAGCGGCTGCCATGTGAGTGCATACCTGGAGCGATGCCGTCTTCGTGGATGTGGCAGGTGAGCGCGGGAGGCGTCAGGTCCGGGCGCTGTGAGCAGTCTTAGCGTCAGCGGTCGAGCTAGAGTTGGAAGAGACTGTACATACAGAATAGAAGGTCGACAGCGGCTCGGTAGTGTTGTCCTGGGCGGCGGTCAAGGCGAAAAAGGAAAAGGCGAGGGCGGCGAGAGCATTGCGCGCTCCAGGCGCATTGGTGGAAGCGAGCATGGCTCGGGAAACAAGACTAAAGGATGGGGAGAGAATCACGTCAAAGAGCAAATGGATGGCGACAGAGACCAAAAGGAGCGAATGCAGGATAGCAGCGAGGCTGGGCGTGGGGTGGTTTTAACGGGCAGGAGCAGAAATAAGGATCCGCGGCGGCAGGCATAAAAGAGACGGCTATATGGAGAAAGCCCGTAAGACGGATCAACACGGCAGGCAGGCGCACACATCATTGCCTGCCAGTCAATTCAGGTCCGTCATCGGCAGCGCCTGGCTGCAATCAGGGCGCAAACAGGCGCACAGGTCCTCATCGGGGCGCATCCGGAAGGCGATGGCGCCGGGCCACCCATGCCGCTCTGCAGACGGGAGGGGCGGACGGGGCGGACGGGGCGGGCGGGGCGGACGGGGCTGACGGGCAAAAGCTTCTCTTCGCAGCCCTTGACTTCATGATGCTGAGGCCTTGGTAGCGGCAGGTGGTGGGCTGCAGATGCCAGGGGTTTGGCCCTGGCACCCTGGCTACGGGTAAAGTGCAGCGATTCGTGAGCTCTTAAGGCAGCTCGGGCGTGCGTTTCAAAACCTCGTCGGCCTGAACGCTGTGCGGATCGTCATGATCGGACTACCGTTTCGGCATAAGGTGACACGCGGCGGACCTGGCGGCACGCCTGGCAGACGACGAAATAACCTAAAGTTTGCTTGTTTCATGTGCCATGGAACCTTGTTCCGTCATTCGCTTTGCCCATCCCGGCTGGCTCGATTGCCGCCCACGTCTGTGCCGTCAGCTCCATCCTACGGAAGCCATGGGGGCGCAAGGTGACGCGTTACTGATGAGCGGCATATGCAATCGCCGGACGACATCTCACTCCAGGACCGTCATGGTCAGCCCGATTTGGGAAACGTAGGCGCATGTGGCGGGCTGTGCGGCGACAGGTCTTGTCTGCAAGCGTGAGAAGGAAAAATTGCTATATAGGCGTTGGCGGGTCGCCGTTGGGGTGTACTGAGTAGACGTTGCGCCAGTAGTGCCTTGGCCGCGGTACGAAGTACACTAGCTCACCTCCAACGAAGCTTGTCCAATTGCAACGCCCGGCGTTGCATCTGCCTGTTAAGGGACCTACCTTCGCATCTCCCCTGGCTGAGGCAATGTCTGTGTGCCAACCGCCCGACCCGACCAACCGGGCTCCCTTGCCGGGTGCCGGGATGGCGGTGACCGTGACGGTGATGACGGCAGCCTGGCCTGGAATAATCCCTCTTCGTCTCTCCGCGGGGCACGCCAGGCCCTGTGCGATAGGTACGAGGCCACTTGGGTGCTCCCTTGACGCATGAGCAAGCCCGCCTGAAGCTTACCGCCTGTGATCTGCCTGCCGCCGAGGTCCCAAACGTCCACGGCGTTCGTAGCCTTGTCGGCGGGGTCAGCATCGGTCGGATCGCAGCTGCAGGAAGGGATCTCTACAAGCGCTGGGCAAGTGTCGCTAGGTATGTACAAGCTCATGCCGGCGATTGATGAGTTGACGCCGCCAAGGACCAGGCCGACGATCGACAACCATCACTGGGATCTGTCGCCTTCTTTTTGGGGCGGGAAACGGGCTGCGGTCGCCGGTCGGGAACGAAGGGAGTCATGCGCTGCTGGGCGAGAGGGCGTTTGGCGGACAGCGAAGCCCGCGATCACCGCTAAAGCCCGCCAGCGCCCCACGTGTCGAGCTAAGTGCCATGACGAGAAAAGCACCATGTTGGCGCAAGTGCACACACGCATATTTAAAGCCTCCTGGCCGCCCGCGAGCGAGCGGGCGTTGGTCTGACCGGTCTTCTGCTTGTCATCGTTGTTCGCAACCGCTTCTTTTTGTGACTAGGAAAAATGACGCCTAGTTGCCCATGCTCGCTGCTATCCGCAAGATGAGTGTCTCCAGACCTCCAACAAAACCTGCACCCGTGGGTGCTCATCTCGAATAAGTAATCCTTTTTTCCCCTACCATCGTTTTTTGTCCTTGTCCCGGAGTTCCAATCTGTCCCTGGATCGTTGATCCACCGTCGCAGCAATGATGATTAAAAGGAAAAGGAAAAACTCGCTCATGCTGCTCGTAAGGCAGAGGCCATGCAAAGAGCTGACGATCCATGGCTGGAAGATCTTACAAGAAAGAGAAGGAAAGGGTCGTAATCATGAATGCAGCTCCACTTCGCCAAACGAAGCTCGCCGCCGTCGAATCCAACTACGTCGCTACCCTCTTCTCGGCAGCCAGCCTCAAACTTGCGCCATCAAGGAGATGGCTTGCTTAGTTGGGGCAGGCAGCCTGGACGTGGCCGGGCTGCTTGCACTTGTAGCAGACGCGCTCGTTGGAAGTCTCGGACGGGCAGTCCCTGGACAGATGGCCGACCTCGCCGCCTATGGTACAGTCAGAACGGGTGCGTCGCGTCTTGGACGGAGTGGGAACTTACAGTTGTAGCACTTCTGGCCCTGCGTGCAGTCACGGGACATGTGACCGTAGCCACCGCAAGAGTAGCAGGTCTGACCGCGAGGACCACCGAAGCCGCCACCCTGGCCGCCGCCGTAGCCACCGCCGAAACCACCGCCGCCGGCGCCGTACGTGTTGCAGTTACGGGCGATGTGGCCGACCTTGCCGCACTTGTAGCACTCCTGGCCAGCACCCATGCCGGGAGCACCACCCTCGGGGCACTCGCGGGAAAGGTGGCCGACCTTGCCGCAGCGGTAGCAAGGCTTCTCAGCCTGAGGCTGGGGGCACTCCCTGCTCAGGTGGCCCTGCTCGCCGCAGTTGTAGCAGGTGGGGTTACCCTTGGTGGGGCAGTCCCTGGCCTGGTGGGTGGTATCGCCGCCTTCTCCTCGATTAGCTCAGACTCCCCTCGGTTGTTTGGCGCGGTGATGAAACAGGCCCAACGTTGAAGCATTGCGGGCCTTGGGGCGCGACAACCAGACAACGTAGACAAGCAGAGGGCAAATATACAGGGTGATGGGAGAGGTGGCGATTCACAAAAGGTCACATCGCAGTGCGGTGATCTTGGTCGGTCGCAGTGCGCTTGCGAGCGATGCTCGACCAAGACTGCTCGTTGTGGGCGTCGCAAGGACTCCACTCGGATCTACAGCTCAACGAACCGTCCCCGCTGTGTGTGAGAGCTTAATGCGAATTTTGTATGGAGTGTGTGCGAGAGGCGGGCAGGCGGAGCGGCGTCGCAGGTGTCGCGTTTGCGCTAGAGGAAAGGGCAGGACATACAGTTGTAGCAGCCACGGGCGGGGGGAGCGGAGAAATCCATGATGAGGTGGGTGGTGGGTTGTGAGGTTGGAAGTCTGGGCGGCGTCAGTGAGGCTGGCAGTGGGGGGGCTGGTGCGCGGCAGCAAGGCGCTGGACAGACGTACCGAGGGGTTGGACTTGGGTCGTCAAGGAAGAAAGAGGTATTGCTAGTGCAGAGAGACGTGTGTCGTGCGCAGAAGTGGACCTTGAGGTGGTTGAAGAGCAGCCGGGTGCTTTATAAAGGCTGGAGGGCAGAGGCGAAAACAAGAACGGTGGGTGCGATGCACTAGCGTCCCCGCGGGTACGGAAAGACGTCGGCGCCTTTAGCGAGTAGCATCAGTCTTCGGTTTGCACACCCAAAAGAACCTGCAGCGCCGTGTGCGCAGCTGCGAGATTGTTTGATGTAGACAGGCTTTGGCTCACTGGTTGGTGGAGTCTCGGATTCGCCAGATCTGCCCACCCCGCCGCAAGCTTTGATGCCCGCGCAGCAAGTGGATCCGTCCGCTCGAGCAAATGTTGTGCAGGGCGGGCGCACTGGCAATTGAGGCTCGTGACGGCCATGGTCGCACAGCAGCTGTCAGCCCCGTTGAATGCACGTGCTGGCAGCCTGCCAGAGGTGTCGCGCGCTGAAGCCCATGGCGCGATCGCTGTCGTCCAACCCGAATCAGGTAAGGCCAGACCGTCGGAAGGGCGGGAGAGGGCTTTTCGCACCTGCGCAAAGAGGTGATGCTGCTGTTGGAAGATTGAAGGTTCTTTCGCAACCTCAGGTCGCGATGAGGGCTCTACCGAGAGGGTCCAGATGTTGATTTGAGTTAGATAAGGAGCGGTCAAGACGCATGAAACATACCCAATATGGCCAGAGCAGAGCAAATACGTGTCGCATGTGCGTTTCCTTTCGTGCTGGTTACGAAAATCATGCGCTGCACTGTCGGGCAACTCTTGGTTCCGCCAACTGAATCCCGAAACCCGGGCTTATGGGGTCCTGAGAGCGGTAGAGGCACTCCTCGGGGTGACTATTGCTCCACTTGGTACGATGTCGTCTCGGATGGAATATCGGGTACTGCGGGCCTTCGACGCATCTCAACACAACTCACTGCCTAGAAAAGGCCATCATCTTCACGAGAGAGCGATTTGCAATGCCGCAGACACACTCGTTGTCCTGTCAACCTGGAGGTTTCCTCTAGGTGAAATCATACACAACTAACGCCTGACTTCCCTCGCTCCGTTCTCGCAACACAATCACTTTCTCCTCGTCGAATCCAATCCAACCTTTTGTGACGGTCGTCTCATCAAGGGGTTTCTCCAAGACGAATCCCACGTTAGAGTTGTGGAGGGCGTCATCGTCAGAAGGATGGTCCGAGTCCGAGCGGAGGGGAGTCCTTTTTTCGGGCCTGATCCGGATACTCAGCTCTCCAGCAGGATTGCGCCTTCTGGTCACAGAGGGGATCATGCCTCCTTCCAGCTCCCAGACGCGCAATTCATCGCCGCGTGAACTGACGGACACTGCCTTTCCCCTGCCTCCAACGTACGCTCCCGAAACTGATGACGTGTGGCCCCATAATCTTGTTCCTGGCCCAATATTCAACGAGGACGTTGTCGATGTAACCATGTAAAGCGTAAGAGTGTTATCTGGGTGAGAACTAAGGAGATAAGGATGCGAGTACGAAAGAGATGTCGGCTTGGAACATATCGGAACCGGTGTCACCGGTGTGCCCGGATCCGAACGTCCACCGGGGGAAGACGGCAGGCTCGAGTTTGAAGACAGCGATTGGAAGCCCGGCTGGTCGGCTGACGCGAGCCGTGAATCCACGAGCTTTCCTTCCGGAGTAATGTGAACCTCCTGGATACCAACGGTCCACCCTGAAAAATACGTGGGCAAAGCATATGCGATAGATGCCACAATACTCTGCGCGGAATGTCGGATAGAGAGTGATAACGGTGGCCAAACAGTGTGTGATCTCAGCGAGTACAGTAACCGAGGTGGATCCAGGATGTCTTGCGTCCGTCCATCTTGCGGTTCCTTCGGAAATGCATACAGTGACAATAGCTGCATGCCAGTCATAGTCAATATGTAAGGGAAAGCAAATGCTAGAGCTGAGAGCATGCCGTTGGACGACGCAGGGTGGTTGTATAGAAGGGTGAAGATCGTGCTACTTTCAGTCAGCTGATAGATTGAGAAGCTTCCATCTTCAAAGCCCACAGCAACGCGCTGGCGAGAAGGACTTCTTTGTTGGTCTGTATCAACGGTTAGGGATGTCGGCACAGGATGTGCGCGGTCGCTGTCTTGCGCTAAAGTAATGTTCGCAAGGAGGCTCCGGTCCTTCTGGGCTGACCAGGCACGCAATCCGGCAATCGCATCAGCAGTGTAAATAGTGCCGTCGTGCAGGTGGACCAATATCGGTGGCACGGGTGGCGCATCCGACAACGGTATCTCATCCACATCACAACTTCCCCGCGACCAGTTGTGGCGAAGTTTGTATTGCCTCTTCCAGTTGGTCTCCTTGCCCTTCTTCACCAAGTTTGCTTCGTCAAGCCATTTCGAGAGTTTCGAGGAGAAGTGAAGGTGGTCGGGTGTGTTTGCGTCTTTGAGCCCGGGTAATCTTGATGCGCGAGGTCGGACGAAACGGTTGTAATAGGCAGCTTTCCAGAGCTGATGATCGCTGGCAACGGCATGCAATCGTTTCGACACTCTAGAGAGATGTCAGTGTATGCGTCTCTCGCGGGAGTGGCGCAATGATTACCTCTGACATATATTCAACGTAGCGACTGGTACGTTTGAGAGGATGCGCAAAAGTAGCTCATCGCTCAAGCGTGATAGCTTGTCAGAGACAAAATTCCTCGTGCGCTTGGCTGGAGGGAGCGCATCCTGGTCGCTTCCTTGGACGCGACGCTTGGGCATGATAGTGACGAAGCAGTTGCGCGCGCGAGCGTGGAAAGAGGAAGAGGGCGTGAATGTCGGGTTCGCGGCAAGCGCGAATCGGTCCGTTATCGATTGCGATGATAAGGCTAAATGACGCGCACGTGCAGCGCGTCACGGCGGGGGCGTCCCAACGCGCCAAGCCCCCCAGGCAGACACGCGTAGCGCATCCTTCATCGCCACCAATTGGTCGCCAGCCTCTCCTTACAAACACTCAGCGTCACTCCGCAATCTGCAAACTCGCTGCACTCCTCCCCCTTCGCTTTGGAATATATTTCACACCCTCAACGCACCCGCAACCGCGAGACTGACGCGTAGTGACGCGTTCACATTCCTATCCGAGTCATGGAGGAGAAGCCAGATGAAGCTGCCCTACAATGGCTCGAGGTAGACGATACGGACGGCGCGATCGAGAGACACTCCGCGATTCTCCAGCAAAACATCAGAACCAACAATCTGCGCCGTATGTTCTATACCATGGCCTACCCTCTCATTTACTAATTAGCGTACTTAGATCAAAATGAGAAGCGGGCGCTAGAACGTAACAACACAGAGCTCCTTGTTCGCTTGCAGAACTTAGAGCGAGAACACGAGGAGCTGAAGTGTCAACTCGAGGCCGCCATCCAGGCTTCGACGAGTGCCGCACCGCAAACTAAACCCCTGTCGACAACCAACACGAGTGCTCCCCCACGTAGTTCTGCGACGGTTTCTACACAAGAGGCCACAGTCCCTTTCCACGAACATAAAGAACTCGAGCGCATGTACCATGTTGTCCTCAGGGAAAATGACGGGCTGAGAATAAACTCGGAAAGGCTGGCCAAGCAACATGACGTGATGAAAGGCCGGGTTAAGGAATGGAGCACATGGGCGTCAAAGGAGCGCGAGAGACGGCGTAAGGACCGTCGAGAAAACGCAACAGAGAAGTCCGTCAAAAGCTCTCTTGTTGACATGGACAGACCGCCAACGCCTATGAGCAACGTATCGCAATCCTCAAAGGCGCAACCCACACCAGAACACGGCCTGGAACCAGGAGATATGCATAAAACAATCGTTGAGCAAGCCTTTCATTTCCTGGAACACCATGAAAGTCCTTTAAGGGGAGCCTCGGCTGCAGCAGACCTTCCTGAAACCATCTTATCTGATGGCCACCAGCTTCCAGATGAACTCCCACAAACGTATCATGTCGCTGATATACATGCGGCGCTTCAACAACAGCAGCATATGAAAGACCTATCTAAACCACAAAGGATGCTGTCTAGCCAGCAAGATCAGGTCCAAGCACCGTCGCACTCCCGCAACGGTTCTTTGAGACTTACTTCGAGCCAAACAACTCAGGATGTCGATGATGATCACGAGAACATGCAGGACGCAGGAAAACATGTTGGTCAGCATCACTCTTCTGATGACGAGCCAACAATCGTCTCCGAAAGGTCCCTGAAACGAAGGCATCCAAGCCATGTCCAAGTGCATCAAGATTCTGTAGGACGACAATCGGGGCCATCTCCTCATGTCAAAGCGGAACCTTCTGATACTCAAGCCACTGCACCAGCTGTCCCTGCTCTTCTCAACAGAGTCAGCACCCTTGATCTTGATGCTATGGGAATTCAAATACAGACACCACGGAAGCGGCGTCGCATGCAGGATGCCATTGACAGTTCGCAGCTGCAGGGTGAAGTATGGGCAAAATCACGTCCAGCGCTACTTCGTGAACGGTCATCAAGCCTGCCCTTAGACTTTCCTCAGAAGACGGGGTCTGCCAAAGAGGCGAAGCTGGAGGCGCACGACAAAGCCGCCATTTATGAACTTCCTGATTCAGATCCCAGCCCTACGGCTGAAGAGCAAGATGACCCGCTGGGTTCCGCAACGGCTATCTTGACGAGAAGTCCAGACAATCCACGTAAAGCGAGCGCGCTACGCTCTCGAGATGTCAATATACAACCACGACCTCGTCTTGAGACCTTCTCTGCCCTTCGGCCTCGACGACGCGGCGACGAGAACAGAGGGGCGAAGGCTGTACCAATGCTATCAGAGGATGGAGAGGACACAGAGATACGCGAGCTCTCTCCGCTCAAGATGCAGGAGTCAGATCGGCGCTTTGCCGAATTGTACGAGAATCCACCGCCAGCGCGGAAGGCGCTCAAATCACCAAGGACTCCGGCCCCCAACAGTGCCACCCGAGCATCTCCAAGGTCAACTGTGGCAAAAAGGCGGGACGCAGCAACACCTAAACTCCGAAAGGCAGCCGCTCAAACCTCTTCTAAGAAGCACTTGACCCCTCAACCCCTAACACCGCAAACGGGAACTCGTACACCGAACAGCACCCGCTCGTTACGTCAACGTCAACGTCAACAGGCTCCCTCAGTTCCCCTACGCACCAAAACCATATCTGACCTTAACCTTTCTGACTTCAAGATCAATCCTAACGCCAACGCTGGGCTTGACTTTGCCTTTACGGAAGTCGTCCGCAATCATGATGTTCGGCGTTGCCTTCCTGGATGCACTAAGTACGAGTGCTGCGGCCGCGAACTCCACGGAATGGTCCGGGCTGGCCTGAAGCCCCCGCTGCCGCATAGCTTCTGGGAAAATTCGCAGTCTCAGCAAGAACGACCTTTCATAAACGAGCAGGAGGCAGAGGACCACAGGTACCTCGGGTGGTTCATGGGAAGCGGCTACTCCCGCGACCGCGTCGATGCCATGCCTATCGTTCAACGTGAGGACCTCGTTGTCCAAGCTAAAGTCAAGCTCCTGGCCAACCAAGTAGGTCGTCATAGGAATGCGCATGAGCGCTCGCGCACACCACCAGGATTTTGGCGCGTAGATTTTCCAGGAACGCAGGAGAGGGAGAAGGATAAGGAAGAAGCCCAAAGAAGGGAGAGAGAGGTAGTTGAGGAAAGGTGGAGAGAAGCGATGACGGAGGGCGGGCGGTGGAAATTCGTGGACGAGTGAATTGCTGTTCAACAATGCGTTTTCCAAGCGCACCATGGTATTAATCCATGTTTGCTCACCGCTTTTGCTGAGGCGGAGTGGAGAGGACTGAATTCTGCTGTTAGCTTCGCATTGAAACAAGAGGCTTTTCTGTCTTCATATCATTTCTGACATGCTTTCTGCTTTTCTGGCTTGGGGGTTCAAGTTATGGGCTTTAGTTGATCTTGACCAAGGACAAATGCTAGACAGGATACTTAGACGGACGGAGCATGCTGTCTGCTACGGCGCTAGAGGATATGTACATATATATTCGAGATTGTGTGCATGATGCAAATATAATATGTAGGTTCGATAGCGTGAAACCATTAGGCAGGTTCATAGTGCGGTGTCCATCCAGTAGACGCATTGTGGCTTTCCTTTCTTTTTCAGATGCGAATCTGCAAGCCTCGCAGATAAAGCGCTTGGCTTCTCAGGGTGCAGTATGTCTGAGCTGCACGAGCAACGGATGGCGCCTAGTCGGGGCCCTAGTTCGAAATACGCTACAGCTCGACATGCCGTTCGTGGCCTATGTGACCACTGTGATAATCAGCGAAGCCAGAATGATCAAAAATGCGCAGTCAGCCGCCCGACCGTCGAACGCAGCGCGGCGACAAAATGGGGCGCCATCCAGATTGAGATGGAGCGGTACGGAGGTACCTCTGGGCATGTCTGGGCTGCGACAAGCGCGGAATCATGGGGTGTCAAGCGACCGGGGAATTGGAGGGGCCGGAGGGCGGTAGTACGTTAGGATTCAGTTTAGGCGGCGGGCGGGGAGCGGGTGGAAGGGCGCTTAGGCTGCATCGTGCACGCGGACGCCTGAGGCTGATTGAGGACGGCAGGCGTCGCGGAAGTCGGCCCACCGAGGCGGGCGGTGCCTGCAGCTGTGAGTGCGTCGTGCTCAGCGGGCGCGACTCAGCAGGTGGGCGTCGAGCTGCACGTTCCAGAGGCACGCGAGGACGGCCCTGCAAAAGGTTTCTGCGCACTAGCGAGCAACAGGGAAAGCTGCCGCATGTTACCCCAGGTTTTCCAAGGTTCTGCGCAGACTCGGACGACCGCCGCGCACGCCCAACTCTCTTGCGCTCCCAAACCGCACAAATAATGCTGCCCCAGCCCGCCCGCAGCTTTTGATGACGCCTCGTTGGCTCCGCATGTCGCCGCCTGCCCCCATGGACTTTTCGCGACCGCCCGTCCTCCCTCGTCCGTCTGCCGCGCCTCAGCCTGCCAGTCCCGCCGCTCCCCTCCGTACAAGGGTGCGCCTTCCCTGCCTTGGCTCTGCCCTTGCTGTCTTCCTCGCGGAAGTGAGCAGGGCGGGCGCTGAGTGATACACGTCCTGTGAGTTTGCGTAATTGCTCCCGGCTTGTGCCTCGTACCGCAGCCCCGCTGTCTAACCATTCTTTTTTCCACCAGAGCGCAGCTTGCCGACCGACAATCGCCCCCCATGTCCTCGTCGCCGCCGCCCGAGGCGCTGCCTCAAGTACCCTCCCAGGCGCCGTCCGCGTCCATGCGCAACCAGTCGTCGACCAGCTCGATATCGAACTTGTTCAAGGACCTCCTCGGCCGTTCGCGCACCTCGACCTCCGACATCCCTTCCGCTTCTACCAACGTCTCTCCGGTACAAGGAATCTTTGCGAGGAGACCAAGCGTGTCTACTTTGCCCCGGCACATTCACACCTCGTCCCCAGACAATGCGGACTTCGCGAACATCCGCCATTCGCTCCGTGTAAGGCCGAGTCAGCATGATGGTGATATCCAAATCCCACCAGTCCTCGGAGGTCCTCCGGAACTAGAGGAACTTTTGGAACGGCTCAGTACGAAGGCACCGCTATCAGCGCGTATTGACGCAGCACACAGGCTGTGTCCCATACTCGAGCAATTCCCGGTGAAAGGCGTTTGGGCAGTATGGCTCCGTGCCAATGACTCACTGTTGAAGAGCAAGGATCCGGAAGCTATCCAGGCGGCATGCCGCCTATTGTCACGCCTAGTGCAGCTACCCCATCTCTCCCCTCTCGAGAGGAGCAACTTCTTCTCTTCCATCTCTGATACAAAGCAAGAACAAGTTATGGAAACGCGACTGCAGCTTCTCGGCTGCCTTACGCATGGCGGACGGAATATTGACGCTTTTGAGAGCAAGATCGCACCCGTCTTGACGCGGGTGCTCGACAGATGCTACGAGGCTGCGCGGAAGGCAAGAAATGCTCCGAGGGACTCGAAAGCGGACCTTGAGCTTGCCGAAGATGCCAACCTACAGCAGGCCTTCCGTTTCATCATCGATGTGCTCAAATTCAACTCTCAGCTCCTGGCGGACAAACATATCGAAGAGCTCTTAGAAAGGGTTCTGTATGTCTCCAGACGCACAGCAAGGAAACCGGATCTCAAGGGTGGAATCACTGTCATTGAGACACTGATCACGTACGCCGAATTGCCGCGACCGCTTCTCAAGCCGTGCTTGGAACTGCTGTGTTCTGTCTGCAATCGCATGCTTCTGCTTGACGACCTCCGAGACCAGGCCGAACGGGTCATAATGCACTTATTTAACTCCCACGTGGCACCAGCTGCTATCCATGCTTTCATCGAAATTCTTTATGGCGAACTTGGTTCCTCCAAACAGAGGACAAACGTCGTTCGTGGGGCTGTAAAGGTCCTAGAAGACATGCTCTTCGATCCAAGGGCTGCGCATCTCCAGGAACTTCAGCTGTCGCTCTTCTTGCCTGCTCTCAACAACTTGATCTCGGTCGAGTACGCTAACAGGCGAGCATCTGAGACAGCTTCGGATACAGACAATCATATGCTGAAGAAGCTCAAGGCTGACAACTTCCACCTGGAATCGGATATTTGCAACATCATGTGGAAGCTACTCATCTCTGGGGACGCGGATAACAAATACACCCGGCAACTGCTTCAAGAATACGATTGGTCAACATTCCTGGACATCATCATCAAATGCGCCAACGACGTGTCTGACAGCGAAGTTCGAGACTTCACGAACTTGGCCTCGGAGACTTTCTCGAACCCTACCGACGATGGAGAGGATGAGGAGGAAGAACCAGAAAACACCCATCCCTCCATCCCTCTTCGGGGTGTCCTTCTGAAACTGTTTGAAATTCGTAATGAACTCGACATCATTCAGAGACAAGAGACCATGGCCATGCTTGTCCGCGTTGGTGCAAAGCTCCCGGATGATATTGCTCAAGGAGTCATCAAATACTACGAGGACGAACGTCTCCTTCAGCCGCCGAGCGAGGATTGGAAGGCAGCGTGGGAACAGCTGCTCAATCCGTTCTTTAATGACAAACGTCGGTCGGCCGACTTGCGAAAGTATACCATGAGGACAATCATCAGGACATTTGAATACATTTCATTCGTGCTTCCGCCTGACGTTCAGGACACCTGCGCAAAATTCATTCTCGAGCATATTCACGAGGAGTTGGACCCGGATGTTCTAGCCATCCTTGCTGATGCGGCTGTCAACATTGCCACGGAAGCATCGGATGAGTTCGTGGAGTACGTGATGGATCTATTCCGTGTCTATCTCTGGGAGTTCATTGGAGACTTGCATGAGCATCATTCAGCCGGGGACTTGATGTACGAGGACAATCCAAACTCTCCCAGTAAAGTCATCACCAAGGCATTGGTCCGTATCTTCATCCGCACATATATCCGTTCGGCTTGGAAGGCATCAAAGGCCTACGAGCTGATCTTGTACGTGGCGGGGACAAACAAGTGCAACATGGATGCTCGAATTGCTGCAGTCAGATTCCTTGCTCGTCTTCGCAGTGATGCAAATTTTGCGTTGCGCGTCAATGCCGCTCCTGAGGGCGAGAACATAGCTGCAATACTGTGCAGGACTGCTGACACCCTCGTCCCAATCCAGAAAGAAGAAGGTCCCTCGGAAGCAGTGATTCCAGCAAGCGTGGAAGAAAAGAGCCTAACACGCCGGTCACTGGTGGGTGCGGTCCAGAATCCTCTATCGCGGAACCCTTCTCGAGTGTCCAGCGGCGTGGTGACAGCGAAACCCGCACAGCCTCTCTGGATGTACCCAGACCAGGAAGGACTCCCAGAGCAACCGCCAGCGACGCCTAGTCATGTGCTCTTCACCGACCTCGGAAGCACGAAGGCCGAAGATAACATGGAGGGCGAGGAGACACAGGAAAATGGTGACGCCATCGAAGACATCCACCGCGAACTGTTCCCAACGAGTCGTTGGCTGGAGACTGCTATTTCTCTTCTCCAAAACTGCAACGACTGGGAGGTGCTCAGCTACTTGTTCGTACATTTTGGAGCGCAGCTTTGCAACCACGCACTTTGGAAGAATTGTATTCCGCAACTGCGACTCCTTCGCAGCGTCCTGAGTGACCAGATCAGAATCGGCAGTGTGCCGGAACCTCCTCCGTACTCGGGCGTCAAGAAAGCCGATATAGCTGTCTGCTATTTCCACCTCCTCACCATGCTGGTCAGCTATCACCACCATTTTGAGAAGAGTGAGCAGGACGAGCTTGTCAAATCGTTCTACTTGGGAATCGGCTCGTGGGATAGGACATCGAAGTGGTGCATCCATGCTCTGACCGTTTGTTGTCACGAACTACCGGATTCAACAACGAAACACCTTCAGAACATCGTGCAGAAGATGTCTCAAATAATCACGCAACCGCAAATCGCAATCCATATCCTGGAGTTCCTTACCCATCTGGTTCGGCTGCCTAATTTGTACGTCAACTTCCGCGACGACGAGTTCAAAATGGTGTTTGGCGTCTGCTTCCGTTACCTGCAGTATGTGCGTGACCAGCAGGAGAAAACCTTCAGCCCTGCACCTGCCCGTCTTAGCGGAGCCGGTTTGCGACACACCGCTCCATCGCGCGATCTTAGGGAGTCGAAAATGACCGACCAGAATCCTGGCAAGGCGAAACCCGCGGATGACCTTCCGCAATACGTCCACGCGCTGGCCTACCACGTTATAACTTTCTGGTTCATGGCCATCAAACTTGAAGATCGCGAGAAGTTTGTGCCTTGGATCATCAAGAAGTTGGTCCACACAGACCGCTTTGGACGTGAGACTCTCGAAGAGCAAGCCTTGATCACCATCGACATGTTGCACAGTCGTGCCTACACTGATCGAGATGAGACTGGATATCAAGAATCATTCGCCAAAGAATCCGACGGAGAGGTCACCAAGCGATCGTGGGTTATTGGTGGAGAGATGATATTGACGCTTGAGACGGCTGCGCGGACCGGCATCACCCAAATCATCAAGCGTCGACCGTCTTATACGGGCTACGGCATATATCACCCACATCTAATCCCCCCACCTCGCCATCAAGTCCCGTTGCTTACTGGTCTGGCTGCGGATGCTTTCTACACGTCTTCTTATGTCGGAGTTCTACCCGAGGATATATTCCAGGGCTTGTTCACACCTGTCACTCTTTTCGATCCCAGTGCCGTCGAGAGATCTCCGTGGGTCAAGCTGCCGGACGACGATGTCACCCGTCGTTCTATCGGTGTGCTGGACCGCGCATCGACAGTCGACAGTCACAGAGTCGGTGTGATTTTCATCGGCGAAGGTCAAAGCAACGAGCAGGAGATCCTTGCCAATGTCATGGGCTCTGCAGACTACACCATGTTCGTCGAGGCTCTTGGAGAAGGCAAGCTTGTACGGCTCAAGGGATTGAAGATGAACACCCAAGGACTAGATCGAGAGTTTGACAGTGATGGCACGCACGCGGTCTGCTGGCGTGATCGGGCGGTGGAAATGATATTCCACGTGATCACCATGATGCCCACGGACCTGGAGGCTGATCCCTACTGCATCAACAAGAAAAAGCACATTGGCAACGATTTCGTCAACATTGTCTTCAACAACTCCGGCCTCCCTTTCCGTTTTGACACGTTCCCTTCGCAGTTCAACTACGTTTACATCGTCATCACGCCAGAAGCTCGTACAACGTTTGTCGACACGCGAGACAACGTTGGTCTTGACCAGTTTTACAAGGTGCAAGTCCTCACACAGCCCGGGTTTCCAGAAGTATCACCGGCGTCGGAGACGAAGGTCATCAGCGGGAAGGGACTCCCTGCCTACATCCGCATGCTCGCGCTCAACGCCAGCGTGTTCTGCCAAGTATGGTCAATTCGCGACACAGGCGAGTTCGTGTCGTCGTGGCGCAGCCGGCTTCGGGAGATCAAGAAGCTCTGGGACAAACACCTCCCCGGCGGGCCGACGCCACCATCCAGCGCGGCGGGCCCGAGCGTGAGCAGCGGGGGTGTGTTCCATCGTCAGAGCATTGCCACGTACAACAGTGAGGGCAACAGATCCAGCATCTTGAGTGGCACCAGCGCGGAGATGGAGCGGCAGAACTCGAGCGGGTCGCGTGGCTGAGGGTGCAAATGATTTCCCTTTCTTCATCTATTGCTCTTGTTGCTGCTTGTTTTCTCGATTGATACCCCCGTTGCGGCGTTCGGGAACACCCCTCACATCATCATCGACGGCGACCGAAACACAAAAAGACAAAACAAAAGATATAATGATGGGCATTACGGCAGGGGGAGGCTCTTTTGTGTTTGAGCTGTAAGACAGAAAAAAGTTCTGGAGTTCTTTTTCCATTCGTTCTCAAGGGTTGCACACAAAGGATAGACCGAGTGGGCGGATGCTGTTGTCATTTCATCGGCGTTGTTTTCCTTGTGCTGGCATTGTGAGCACGATGGGGGAAGTGATACACTGTGGGAATCTCATCCACGAATGGGCCAAGCTGGTGAGAAAAGCGAAAATTGCTTTTGCAGCGATGAATCGATGGGTTGCTAGAAAAGTGCAGTAGGCAGCAAGCAGAGTTGGTAATGACATCACGACGCTATGCCGGTTACGTGCTAGTGCGGGAACGGCAAGACCTCGGGCTCGCGCGGCGGCGGCGGCGTCTTCTTGGTTGCGCGGGCAGATCAGAAAGTCTTGGAGCTCTCTTTCCACTCGACTGCAAACCCACCACCTCCCTCATTCCTCTGTTTCTCGGGCCAATCTTCGCCCAAGTCCTCCACGATGGCCGGGAACACTCAGGCTATCGCCCAGCTCCTGCAGCAGAGTCTGGATCCTCGTCACTCTAAGGATGGTGCGTCTGTTTACACTGTTTGCCAGCCAAACCGATGCCCGCAGCTCCGCCTGCACACCCTCGACTCCCCGCCCCCACTCCCCCCCTGCATGCCACCACGCGCCGAAGCGCCAGAGATGCCGTTGCCATACTGACAGTCATTTGCGCAGCCGAGGCCGCCATCAAGCAGCAAGAGGGCACACAAGGCTTCTCGATTGCCCTCCTCCAGATCGTCGCCGACACCTCCATACCCCAGACCTCGAGACTCGCCGCCGCCCTCTACTTCAAGAACTTCGTCCGGCGCAACTGGACCGTACGTATCCCGCCGGGCTCTGCTAAACAGCATGGATGGTGACCGCTTTGCAGGATGTGGAAGGCAACTACAAGCTGCCGGCGGAGGAGGTCGCCACGGTCAAGCAGGAGCTCATTGGCCTCATGATCTCCCAGCCGCCGTCGATACAGCCCCAGCTCGGAGAAGCCATCAGCACGATTGCTGAAAGCGATTTCTACGAGCGGTGGGAGAGCCTTGTTGACGTACGTATGCTCGCTGGTACCCCACCCCGGACCTTTGCTTATGGACGTGCCAGGATCTTGTGTCGCGCTTGACTGCCGACAACCCCGTCACCAACAACGGCGTGCTGCAGGTCGCACACTCCGTTTTCAAGCGCTGGAGGCCACTTTTCAGATCAGATGATCTCTTCACTGAAATCAACTTCGTGCTGGGCAAATTTGCCGATCCTTTCCTCCAGCTCTTCCAGGTGCGTGCTATTGCATTGGCGAAACGGTGGGATTGCAGACTGACAGGCTTGTAGAATACCGATGCGCAAATCACCGCCAACGAAGGCAACAAGCCGGTTCTGCAGAGCTACTTCACTTCCCTTAACCTCATCCTCAAGCTCGCCGTCGACCTCTCTTGCCAAGACCTGCCTCCGCAGTTTGACGAGAACCTCAAGGGCCTGAGCGCTTTGCTCCACAAGTATCTTACCTACGACAACCCTGCACTACACACCGACGACGATACGGAGGCCGGCCCTCTCGAATTCGTCAAGGCTGGCATCTTTGAGGTCTTGATCCTCTACACACAGAAGTATGAGGATGAATTTGGACAGTACCTGGGAAGCTTTATCGAGAGCTCCTGGAACCTCTTGACCAACATTGGCCAAGAGACAAAGTACGACATTCTTGTCAGTAAGGCGTTGCAGTTCCTGACCTCGGTCACGTCGAACAATGCCCACGCTCAACTCTTCAACAACGAGGCTACCCTCAACCAAGTCGTTGAGAAGGTCATCCTGCCCAACCTGTCTCTTCGCGAATCAGACGTTGAGATGTTCGAGGACGAGCCCATTGAATTCATTCGCAGGGATCTGGAGGGCTCGGACAGCGACACTCGGAGACGTGCTGCGACCGACTTCCTACGCCAATTGATGACACAGTTCGAGGGTCTGGTTACCGGCGTGGTGAACCAGTACATTGACAGGTACCTCCAACACTATGCGCAGAACAAAGCGGAGAACTGGAAGTCCAAGGACACGGCCGTCTATCTCTTCTGCTCCATCGCTGCTAAAGGAACATCCACGGCCCAGTTTGGTGTAAAGACTGTCAACAGCCACGTCAACATTCTGGATTTCTTCCAAAGGAACATTGCTGAAGACCTCACTGCTGATAGTGTTGAACCGATCCTTAAGGTCGACGCAATCAAGTACGTCTACCTCTTCCGCAGTCAGCTTACCCCGGAGTATTGGCAAGCCGCTTTCCCCCTCCTCGTCAGACACCTCGGCGTCTCCAACTTTGTCATTTACTCTTACGCTGCTATTGCGGTCGAGCGTGCGTTGTACCTCACCAACGACAGTCGGCAACCTGTCATTCCGAGGGACACTGTCGCACCCTTGGCAAAGGATTTGCTCGTACACCTTTTCGGTCTGATTCAAAAGGAGTCGGCTCCGGAGAAGATTCAGGAGAACGAGTTCTTGATGAAGTGCGTAATGAGAGTGCTCATCGTCATCAAGGATGGCGTTCTGCCTATCACAGACACGGTGCTCAAGAACTTCATCAACATCACCATGGTCATTCGCCACAACCCCAGCAACCCTCGCTTCTACTACTACCACTTCGAGGGTATCGGGGCACTCATCAGGGGAGCAGCGCCTTCGGAGCCCCAGAAGCTGGAGACGGCCCTTTACGAACCTTTCTCGACGGTTCTTCGTACTGAGGTCGAAGAATTCACGCCCTACGTCTTCCAGCTTTTCGCAGCTCTGCTTGAGGCAAACCCGTCGGGCGTGCTCCCTGAGTACTACAAGTCGCTGATCCCCCCGCTCTTGATGCCCGTTGTATGGGAGAACAAGGGTAACATTCCGGCTTTGGTCCGCCTGCTGTCCGCCATGGTCGGCCGTGACCCCGCCAGCATCGTTCAGAACAACCAACTTGAGCCCATGCTTGGTATCTTCCAGAAGCTCGTGTCCACCAAGACGAACGAGGCCCATGGCTTCGATTTGCTGGAGGCGATTGTCGCTGCAGTTCCGGCGGACAACTTGAAGCAGTACTTTGTGCCTATGCTCACGATTATGCTTACACGGTTGTCCGGCTCGAAGACCGAGACTTTTGCCTCTCGCTTTGTGCGTTTCTACCACTTCGTTGCTGCGCGTGACGACAAGGGTTTGGGCTCGGATTTCTTCATCAGCGCCGCCGACAACGTTCAACAGGAGTAAGTTGTCCCTTGATCGCGATCTTTGATCGTCCTTCAACTAACGATGTGGCCAGCGTGTTCCGCCCGATCTACCCTCAAATAATCCTGCCCGACACCCAAAAACTCACGCGGCCCTTCGACCGCAAGACGGCCGTCGTCTCCCTCACCAAGACGCTCACCGACGGCCAGGCCTTCATCGAGCGCTACAAGAAGGGATGGCCTCTGACTTGCGAGGCCCTCCTGAAGCTCCTCATCAACCCGCCCGTCGCGCCCAGGAGCGACGACATCATGCCCGAACAGGACGTCGACGACCTGGGCTTCGGCGTCGGCTTCACGCAGCTGAACACGTGCCGCAAGGCCGCCGTGGACCCCTTTCCCGAGATCACCGACGTCAAGCGGTGGGTCGGCGAGTACCTGCGGCAGGCCGACCAGCGGAACGGCGGCAGGTTGAGCGCCTTCGTGCAGGAGAGGCTGAGCGACGAGGCCAAGCAGGCGTTGGTGGCGACGATGCAGGGTTAGGAAGCGGTCGGTCCGGTCTCCTTTGTTTGGATATAATTGAGATAGAGGAAGAAGAAAACAGAGGAAGGGTTGTGCGATTGATACCATCGAGAGAGAGAGAGAGAGAGAGAGAGAGAGAGAGAGAGGATATGTGCAAAGGTAGGCAGCAGAATGCAAAATGCTGTAGTGGCTGGCTGGCTGGCGTGGTCGAAAGAAGTGTTAGCTCCTCTCCCCCCCGTTCCTTTGATGGTCGGCGACTAGTAGTCAAGCCAAGAAAAATATCAGACTACGATTTTTTTTTATCATATGCGATGGAATGGAGAATTCGCCGTCTACCATCGCACGGATTTAGCAAACACGGCCTGGTTTTTTCGAGGCTGTTTGAGGGATGTTCGCTCGGCTGGGAGAAACGGGAATGTAAGCAAGCAGTGTGCTTAGGGAAAGCATCCAGCGAGCCGATTGAAGAAGCAGTGGGAAGAAATAGTTACCAGACGTGTTTGTGCGGGTCGTTGGATGGCTTGTTGGACCATGCACCCTTCCAGCGGCCTCATTGGCTGACCAGGATCCCATAATCCACTAACCCTCTCCAGACTAGACTAAAGGATCTGATTCTAACCTCAGGTCATCACTCGCGTTGCACGGCTTTTGTCACACTTGTCACTCAACACGAACAACAGACGTTTACTGGTATCTTGTCGTTTCTCATAGCTGATTCTGTCCAAAGAATCATCATGCACCATCGGCCGTTGAAAAAAGTCTGTACCATGAAGAAAAGGTGTCTCTTGTCGACCCCCTCCCTTTAACTTCAATCTCGAAGCCTGCTTGAGCTGTGATACTGCAAGAAGACTTGATCAGAACTTGGTGAAATGAGAAAAAGGTCCGTCGAAATGAAAATCGACAAAGAAAAGAGACCGCTACGCTGAAATAGCACTGACCCGCCCACAAGATACCTCCGTTGAGAAGAAATAGGTATGCATAGTGTGTATGCCGGAACCCTCTTCGTGCCTCGACTGTAGGCAATTTGAGAATCCTCGTCAAGCTTAGGGCGCGACGTAGGTCGGCTCATCGACCGGAGGACGAATGACATTCTTGTCGAATTCACCCTTGACATTGCCTGATACCTGAGTCAGTGCATGCTTGGTTTCTATGTGTCGTGGGTAACTGACCAACACTCTTGTAGTTGCAGACGGTCAAGTAACGGCCATATTTACCGTCAGGCAGGTAGCCGTCATGGCATTCGTTCGAACCTGAGCCGCATCCGAGCCTTTGGCATTCAGCCTGTGCGCATCCGACTTGGTCCGAGGCGGCCCAGATGACCTGGGTGAAGTGGCCGTAGCGCTCCCAAGTCGTGCTGGAAGGGTCGATCATGTCGGGAGGGGTCGGTTGGCCGTAGTAACTATCGGGCCAAAATCCAACCTCCGAGTTGTACCAGCCGTTGGTGATGGCATGCTGGATCTCACCCCTCGGACTGCCAATCTCAAGGTTCTGGCCATAGCCTCCACCGTTGTAGTCCCTGAGTCTTTTTCAGCTTTTGATACTTTCAAAAGAATATGGCGGACTTACATCAAGTGGCTGAAGTTGCACTGCGACGCGACGAAGCTGGCGCTTTCGAACAAATCCTTGGACCACTTCATGTCGGGAACGGTGTGGTTGCGGCGATGACGGTTGTGAGCGTCCAGTGAGTCTTGGCAAAGCTGGGGGTCATCCTCATGAAGAGACTCGCAGTCACTACCAACGCCGTCGTCGTCGTCGGAGCCGTAGTTGGCACTGGACGAGACAGG
The DNA here is from genome assembly GCF_001883845.1 of Diplodia corticola. Taxonomy (NCBI): domain Eukaryota; kingdom Fungi; phylum Ascomycota; class Dothideomycetes; order Botryosphaeriales; family Botryosphaeriaceae; genus Diplodia; species Diplodia corticola. The sequence continues at coordinate 87,599 of NW_017971526.1, forward strand.
AGCATGGACCATCTTGGTAGTTGAGGCAGGCTTGTGGGCGACGGCAGACGAGACGCGGTGGAAGTGGGAGTTGTGACTGGCGGCGGCAGGAGCTGCAGCGCTGACAGTGATGACCTTGGCGGGACCAGTGACAACTACGGCAGACGCAGTGACAGTGGCAACCTTCCTGGTGGCGGTAACGACATGATGGACCGCGTAGCTAGGAGCTCTGGTGGACTGGTGTCCATGGACGGTGACGACTTTGTACGTCGTACGAGTGACGACGACGGGGGCCGCGGCGGCAAAGGCAGCCAGGCCACCGACAACCAGAGCCAAGAAGCGCATGATGACTCGAGAGAGGTTGCTGGTTTACTGGTTGGGATCTCAGATCTCGGTGTGTGTGATCAGAAGGACTGGAGTTGAGGGTCAGGTCAAGGGATGAAAGAGCTTGGACAAGGTGGCCGGTCCGATGGTAGTGAAAGGAAGCGAGTGAAAGCAGGAATATATATATGTATGAAAGGAGTGACGAAGAGGGCCGGCAAGCGTGGCAAAGGATCTGGAGAGGTAGGACGGTGGGTGAAGTCAGTGATGAGGTCAGTGGTTGTAGACTTACGTGGACGGGCCTCAAGCTCAGCGAGAGAACCCAGGGTGTAGGGCGGGGCGCACAAAGGAAGGAACGACGGGTGAAGAGAGCGGCAGTCGCAAGGGAGCGGGGTTGAAGGAGTGAAGATGATGAAGAGGCGAGAAGGACGGGCAAGCAGAAGGCAAGAAATAGGCGGCCCGGGGCGGCAGCGCTCGCTTAACTGGTGGAACTTCCTGTTTGGGCGGGTGCGCACGGCGGCGGGCAGCTGGCCGGGAAGGAACGACTGGCAGCGGCGGGCAAAGCAGGGCAGCGGTGACGACACGAGGGAGGGGGCACGCGCGAAGAATATCTGGCAGAGCCTCCGGTTTATACGTCCCCGCGTCGCCGACAGCCTGGGTCGGCACTGCGCTTGCGGACCAGACGAAGCATGCGCTGCATGTCTGGATATCCCTTGGGAGCGGCCTCTTGCGCGCAGCTCGCGGACGTGCAGTACCGCGGCGCAATCTTCGCTGGGACGCAGCTGTTTGATTGAGGCTCGCCGGGGTCGGGGCGGCGGCTGCTGCTTGGACAGGTCTCGCATGGGCCCGGCTCGCGCGAGGTCTGGCTCCAGCGTCAGCACCCGCTGTCATGATCAGCGGCCGGGGCCTGCTGCCGAGTGCTGCCCTACGGCGCCCTCTCGCGTGCATTGATTGGCCTCGATGCCGATCAGCCCTGGGCTCCATGCTGGCTCCGTGCTGCCCTCATCTCGGACCGGCAGGCCAGGCCAGGGAGCCTCTGCGCTCGTCTGGCCCTGCCATTCCTGCCCGGCTGCTTCCTGCGGCCACCTTGCGCCACTCGACGCCGCGTCGCTGCGGCGTTGGGCGGACTCGGGCTGGCAGAAGACGTTGCACGCATGAGCGGCTCGCCGTGTCACTGGGGGAACGGGCAGAATGCTGCCTCGCTCGACCTCGCTCGACGTCTTTCTGCGCAACCCGCGGCAGTGGGCGAGCGGCAACAAGCTCATGCGCAGGACCAGCATGACGTGCAGACATGCAAGGCACCTCGGGGCGCAGAACAACGCGTGATCGCTCCCATTGACTTACCGGGCACCCGCGAACAAAGTCAGCTCCCACAAAGACGCGCCCTTCGAAAAAGGCCGTCCCTGAAACGGCCGTGTCCCCGCATTCCGCAGCCCAGGCCGCCCAGGCCGCCGAAACGCTGCCGCAGGTGAAACAGGGAAGGAGAGGCGTTGCACGCACCTGCGACACGGGCAGCGGCAGCACCGGCCGGCTGACTGCTCACGCTGTTGCCATCCCGTCCCTTGTTTCGCGCGCCATGCGTCGCCCGAGGCCAGCAAGGCTCTTCCGCGACGACATCACAATGACATTCCTCCCGGCTGCCTGAATAACATGACGAGATTGGTTTCACACAGGTGGTTGCTTCAGAGACATGCACGAGTTGCATCGCGCTCTCCGAGTGCTTGCCCGCGTGGGAAGTAGTCGTCTCCAATCAATCCACCGTCTCGCGAGACTCAATGCTTAAGCGCCAGCGGGTATTGAAGCGCAGCCACCGGTGCCCCGTCGTCCCGATCCAGCGTTGGAATTTCGACCGTGCTTAATATAACGAATTCCATCCGCCGCGTTGAGGGCGTTATCGTCCTCCTATCCGCTGCTTTCTCCCGTCCCAACGCACAGGCATGTCTTCCGCAACACTGTCCCGCTCGCGCGGAAACTCTTGCGCCAGTCTGGAACTGTTCCGATCCACCTCTGGTCGCACAAGCGCCAGCATATCCGCCGCCAGTCTCAGAATATTGGCCAGAATTACCTAAAGCAGACACCGAGTTCTAAAAGGCCGAGTAAGCTCGCAAGAGAGGATTCAGCTGCCCAGAGCAACTGAAGGAATGGTGACGGAACGCCTCAATTGACTGCGTAGTCAACACCTTGGGGCAGACGACCCGAGCATGAGTCTGCAAAACTGCCATCGGCAGTGAGAAGATTTGCGTCAGCGTCATGTTTGCCCCCGTGTGCCACCGACCCAGCCCAAGTCAAGCATGTGGATTGCGTGAAGACCTACCGGTCGTACTTGTCTTAGGATTTCCACAGCCACATACCTGATTTCTGCTATACCGCCCGAGACACCAACAGCGTCTTGCTATAGAGGCGAATTACCCCTTAGGCTTGAACCTTTTCTGGCAACAAGGCCTTGATTCCTACAAGGAGAATGCCGCGAACATGTAGCAGCACCGAATTCGCGCCCGAGGGCAACCGCTCTGAGAAGATTCTTCCTCCCAACCCAGGGACCACGTCACCGCCGGGCACTGCAATCACTCTGCTCATGACGCAGCTGAACCACCCCGAGTCTCTCGAGACGTACCTCAGGGTCGCGCGGGGGATTTGACTCGAGCAAACGTCCATCGACCGTGCTGTGATCGAGAGTTGCAGCGAAGGGCCAGCTCTCAAGGACAGAGGCTCTCATCGATGCTATTGTACAGGACGGCGATACTGTCCCTACCCGCCAAGCGCTGGACTCATCCACTGCCGCCACAAATCTTCATGCGCCACCAACCAATGGCAGCGCATGCGTCCAACCAACCGCCTGTGCAACGGTCCCACCCAATTCTACGGGCGCCTAAGCCTTCGGGTGCAGAGAGCCGCGAATCCAATGTCCAGAGGCAGATGGAAGTCTCAAATGCAGACAAATGCGTTCCTGTATTGGGATTCAACTACCCGCGCGCGCGTAGGAATGTAGTGTCCTTGTCGGGGAGCTCAGACGGCTCAAATCTCTTGTCGCCTGCTGTGATAGTGACGATCGATGTTAGCTGTGAAGCCGGCCCCTTCGCGGGTCATCCATCACGGTTCTACACGAAATTGAAGAAAACGGGTATGAACGATGTGTGGTCGGTAGCTTCAATTGGCATTTATAGTTACAGATCAGGGAGGGGAAAGAAAGGTCGGCATAAAAAAAAACCATACCGCCATTACAGACACACAACAACATCTGCCACCTGCAACCTCTATAGGTTCCGTCCCGTCCCCACCCAACTACCTCTCGACAACAACAACAGTCACCCAACACATCTTCCGCCTCGCTTCTCCCTCACCGCCCCCTCCCTTCCAATATTCCCCTCACACCGCAGGCGAAAGAACCCCATCATCATCATCATCATCATCACCATCATCATCACACAACAACCTGCACCCAACACAAACTCCCCACATGCCCAACCCCCGCACCAGCCGCCCCCGCACCAGCCCCCGTCCCCGTCGGCGGAAACGGCCCCTCCGCAACCTCCAAGCCCAACTCGACGACGAACCCGGTCCAGCCGCCGACGCCAAACGGACACACGAGCTCGCTCTCGAGCGTGGTCTGGGCGCGGGGCTCGAGGCGGACGCGGCGGGCCCAGCCGAGCAGCTGCTGCGCGATGCGCGAGCGCACGCCGTCGTCCGGGTCGAGCTGGGGCGAGCCGCCGCGGACGCGCACGACGGGCGCGACGGTGAAGCTGTGCGCCGTGTCGGGCGAGGTGTTGACGAGGGTGGCGGTGACTTTGGCGGTGTCGCCGCGGCGGAGGGTGTAGAGGGGGCGGGGGATGGGGGTAAGCGCTGACGATGGGGAGTGGTGGTGGTGGTATGAGTGGTTGGTTGATGCGGAGGCGGCGGCGGCTGCGGCGGCGGCGGTGGTGGCGGTGGTGACGCGCAGCTCGGGCGGCAGCGACATGCTGATGGACAGGATGGACATGATGTAGCCGACCGTCTCGGACGTCAGGCGGAGCGCGGCGCAGTTGACGAGGCCGGAGCGCGCGCCCGAGCGGTCGCGCCAGCGGCAGCGCAGGCTCTGCAGCAACTTCTGCCGGTACCAGAAGCACATGCGGTCCTCGCGCGACAGCGGCTGCGTGTCCGTCAGCACGAACTGCCGGTCCTGCGCCGCCGGGATCGCGTCGTTGGAGTAGGGCAGGTGGATCTTGGGCACCAGCACCGCCATGCTGCTGGCCTGGCCCGGCTTGAGGTAGTCGGAGCGACTGGTGAGTGGGTGGTCTGCGCCGGACGACGGCGGCGGCTGTGGCCTGGTCGGGGAGGCGGGGACGGCGGCCGCCTCGTCGTACCAGGCTTCAACGCCGAGCTCGCGGTCCGAGACGTTGAGGAAGTCGAAGATTAAGACAAAATGCTCGTTCAGGTCTGCGTGCGGGAACTTGGCCGCGATGTGCTCGCTCGCCTCGCGGCCAGGCAACACGGAGAAGTGCGAGGCGGTGATGGATGGCTGGACGGTGACTGCTATCTCCTGGGAGACTCTGCTCGTCACCAAATAGTCTCCGAGCTCCGGCGGCTTGTCCGCTGCAGCGTACTCGACACCAACAATGCCCTTGTTCAGGCCGGGGACGCCAAAGACGTCAACGGTGAAGGTCATGGTCTTGTACGGGTCGAGGTGCGACGAAGGCTTGAAGTCTCTGGACTTCCACTCAGCGCGGCCGATGTCCTGGCCGAGCTCGTATATCTGCGAAGGGAGGTTACTGCTTCTACGAGAAACCCTTAGCACATCCACGGTATTGTTACGTCCGAGCATGTGCAGGATGTTGGCCTTGATGGGTTTGTCCTTCTCGTCGTGGCTGATGGTGGCTTTGAAAGTCTTTGTCTCTCCCTCCAGAAGGGAGATGGTGTCCTGTATCAGATTGGTTCTGATAGCGAGGCTCGGCTGCTGCGGCACCACGGTGACGGACGGCAGAGCCGGCTGTCCTCGCGAGACGGGTCTGATGGTCGTCGCTGTACCTGGCCTCGATGTGTCTGTAGTCCCCTTGGATTTTGCAATATTGTGGCCCACCTCCTTCATCTTCTCCACCTCTTGGATTGTCGTTCGGCTGATGGAGACATCGAAATCCCTTTCGCGGCACTGGCGCACCTTGACGCGCAGCTTGACCAGATCATGGACGTCTGGAACGGTGGCGACGACCGGGACGCGCAATGGCTGCACCGCGCAAGGCGGAATCTGGTACGTCAGATTGGGAGGACAGGCAATCTCGACACCTTTCGTCGACACCAGTTTGATGGACTCGATGTCAAGAGAAAAGGCGAAGGGGTTGCGCAGTGTTACGATGAATTCACTGGGCTCGCCTGCCACGAGTGGCACCACGGCCGAACCTTTGTTTCTGTCTCCAAAAGCTTGGTGCTCGAACCTGGCGCTGGTTCTTTGCAGCGGGTCGTCATTTGTGTTTTTGCGGAGAGTCAGGTCACGCCCTGCGCGCTCTGAATCATACTTGACGCTGTGTACAAGATGATCATACCAGAAGAGCGCTTCAGTTTGCTCCATGCCAACCGCCTTCGCAGCTTCCAAAGAACGATGTATGTTTTGTACCAACCGATGCTGATCTTCTCGTGGCATAAGGCATCTGAAGCCTGGGTCTGTCTCTTCGAGGGGTTCCTGGGGGGCAATTATGCTGAGGAACGACGAGGAAAAGTCCAATACTCCTTGAAGATCTGCCATCGCCTCACAGACATTGATACACCGCCGGAGAACTTCCGCCTTGAGCACAATACTCCCGTAAGCCCGAAGGTTTTCTGAAACGCCGTCGGCCTTGGACTCAAGTCGACTTCTGGCGGGAACACCGTACTCGCGCACAAACTGTTCTAGGAAGATGAAGACTGTTTCGCCGTACTTTCTGTCGTTGGGTTGGACCAGGCCGCCCGCAAGCATCCCTGCAGCAGGATGAATTCCCATTTCGGCAGCTCCCAGTTTCCGTGCCTGAAGCAGTGCCGGGACCAGGATATCCATCAAGAGTGTGACGACAAACGCCCGTTTCCTCGAGAGACCCAGTTTGGCCAAACACCCTGCCGCTTCAGCGTATACTGTCGCCCGTTCCGTGTCGGTAATAGTCGCCGATGAGGACACTGAATCGATGGCGTCGGAGAGAATATTTGAGATGTAGACAATCCTGCTTGAACTTCCTTTCACAGGAGGTGAGCTGTTTTCGGATTGGCTCTCCACCTTTGCTAGAAACTCCTTTGGTGTAAAAGTTTTGCCCAAGCGTTCTATTGCTGTAAGGAGATTCGACATTCGGATCTTGTTCTCCGCGTCGACCAAAGTAAGCAGATGGCCTGAATCGCTCTTGAAGGAGAGTCTGTAAAAGCTCATCACTCGAGAAATGAGTTCCGGAGTGTATTCAATGACATTTGCAAGAGTGCCGGACACCGGCATCCCCTTTGTGCTAGGCGTGCAGGTCGTGGGTATCTGCTTGACGTTAACAATCTAAGAGTGGCATGAATGTCGGGGTGCGGCCTACTTCGAACTCCTGTTCATGGCCAACGAGAATTAGAGAGCAGATAAGCATCTGCTCCAAAGCCTTTCCCATAACCAAGTGCTCGTTGACATTCTCTGCCTTGAGGTAGGTTTCATGAGCTCTCTTGAGGCCTTCGGCAACAAAGCCAGCCATTAAGCAGACTTGGGCGTCGACTAGATCATGCCGGCAAGCATTGCTGAGCCTTGCCTTTTCTTCCATGCTGCCGGATCCGAAGCCCTGGATCGAGAATCGCTGGAGAGCGCGAGGGCGTGTAGGCATGGAATCGGTCGGAGTCGTCTCGCCCGATTTATCTTCAGCTGGTGAGAGTTCTGGAGGGGTAATTGCGCGGAGATGGTCGGCAGGGGGACTTAGCCGCAAACCAAGGGAGCCTCGTCTCCCGGTTGCTTCCTGCTTCTGCAGCTGCTGGATCTGAACAGGCTGGGCAGGAGATGCGGTGCGGGAGACAGTGTTTTCTGCCGCTCCAAAGCCAAACGAACTCTGCCGGACGAGAGAGAAGGGCGATTTGGGAGGGACGGGAGAGGAAGGGCCAGAAGCAATGCTGATCTCGGGCAATGCTTGTAAAGACTTGGACAGCCCGGTCAACTCTGCGAGTAGCAGCGACGAAAGATCGCACATTACGGTCTTCATGGTGGTGCTGGTGGATTCCGACTGAGGCGGCACGAGTATGGTTTCCTCGGGCAGCCAGGGGGGTAGAGAAGGAAGGCCGCAGTCAAAGAGGAGAAGCTTGTGCACGACAGCACGAGGGTATTCCTCGCGCATGACATCGACGACTTCATTCAGCTCCTCTCGTTTTAGAGCGGTGTTAGTCTTGTCTTCAGCAGCGTTGGCGCCGTCGCTGTCCAAGGCCTCCTGGTACTCCTCTCCGTCAGCGACGCCGAGGACCATGAGCGGCTCTCGACACAGCTCGAAGGGAGACAGGGAGATGTAGGAGGCTGGCGGCATGGAGGTTGTGAAATAGTACAGCACGGTGCCCTCGGGGTTGCGCAAGGGCGAAAACATGGCTTGAGCACACAATTAGCATGCACCGCAAGCAGCCGTGACGGGGCAGCGTACTTCGATCTGGGCGCGGGTCTGGGGTCACATCGCCCAGGCGGACGGAGGACTCGGGCTGCAGGCGCTCGACACATGTCATGAAGCGCGAGCGCTTGATCTTGCCAGCGGGGACCAGAAGCACCCGAATGCGCGCGGGCGCAATGGGCGAGAAAGGATCAACGGCCATGGTGACATCTGGTGTGACAAAGGGCGGCGCCGCGGTTGATATTGCAAGCAGCGAGCTGGCGGTCAGGACTCCAACGCGGACGCGGGGTCACGTGGCCAGAACCGGTGGTTGGGCGGTTGGCTGGGGCCTCGCTGGGCGGTCGCAGGCCGGCTGGGCGGTCCTGGGTCCAGGAAGAGGCGGGCAAGATCTGGCGGCGAGGGTCTGGGGCTCGGGGAGGCGTGAGGTTGCGCAGCATCAGGGAGCGCAGCATGGCCGAAAGGAGCGGCGAGGGCGGGCCCCGACGGCGATCGCCCAGACGGTCACGGCGCCGCGGCGGGGCGGGCTTTCTTTTCGGCGGGCGGAGACGTGGCGTCCACCAGCGCCGTCCGAGCTCTCCGGGCTTGGCCTTGGGCGGAGGCACGTGGGGCAGCCCAACAGGGCATCGCAGGGCAGCCGTACCTGACTCGCGCGCGTCGTTGCCTCTCCAGTCTCCACCCGCCCTCCGGCGCCATCAGCCTCAGTCCTGTCACCTGTGGTCCCCGTCCCCCCTGTGCTTTGTCAGACTCTGTCCGTCGCAGCGCCGTCGCCCACCCACGGCGCAGTGCAGAAAAGCACACCGTCGCCCTTCGGTCGCTTTATTTCTATTTGATTCCCCGCCACCGCTCGCTGCATCCCCTCCCTGTTTGACCATACCCGGCCGGCCGCCTTGCGCATCGCCGCTGCTGCCTGACTGACGGCCCGGCTCCATCCCGCCATGGCCGGCTCCATCAACTATGCTCGCATGCGCGAGCTGACGATGCAAGAGGGCCAGGACGACACCGTCACCGTCAACACCCGTGCCTTGATCGACAAGGTCTTGGCCCGTTACTCGGCCGAGTTTACCACCCTCAGAGAACTCGTCCAGAACGCTGCGGATGCTGGCGCCACCAAGGCTACCATCAGGCTGGAGACGGATCCGTCAACTCGTGTGCCTTTGCCGCAGACCCAGGATCCCTCCGTCCTGCTCAGGCACGTGGTCAAGAACCACACTCTGAGAAGTCTTGATGTAGCCAACAACGGCAAGCCTTTCACTGATGCCGACTGGTCGCGCCTGCGCTGCATCGCCGAGGGAAACCCTGACGAGACCAAGATCGGTGCTTTTGGCGTGGGCTTCTACTCTGTCTTCAGCGAGTGTGACGAGCCGTTTGTGATATCCGGCAACAGGACCAGTAAGCCGCTCCCAGACCGCTTGTCCTCGATCCCTTCGCTGACGTAGCCGTTCGTGCAGTGGCCTTTTTCTGGAAAGGGAACACTCTCGCCGTCAAGTCCGGGACGTTGCCTGCTGAGCAGGCCTCAGATAGCACGCGATTCGTCTTAGACTACCGGAAGTCCTCTGACAAGAACGGCGACGTGACCCCTTCTCCCGTTCCTGACCTTTTTGAATTGTCCAAGTTCTTCACCACTAGTCTTACATTCCTTGCATTGCAGAATATTGAACTGTTCGTTGATAATTTCAAAATCCTTCACCTTACTAAAACAACATCTGCCGCTGCCGCAGTCTCGATACCAAGCCATATCGGGAGGAAGTCCGAAAAAGGCCTGATGGAGATCCGCGATGTCACGCACCAGACGGCGAACATCAAAGCCGAGTGGACCAACGTGATAGCTTGGGACCGCAAGGAGTCAACCCAGGAAGCGGTGGCCGAAGAACCAGCTCCAGCGGTGCCCAGCTTTAAGGGCTTTTTCGCAAGGTTCAACATCGGCACCGCGAGCAAGAGAGAGCAGGAGCAAAAGGCTGCCCAGGAAAGGGTCCAAGAGCAACAAAGAGCTGTGGCAGAAGACGTGGCTGGCATCTCGCAAGCAACCATTGCCTTGCGGATCAATACGGTCAACATAAACACCAATGTCCCCAAGGTCCTATCCAGCGAGCTTCTCCGAGCCACCAAGAAACCCCCGCCTGGGCAAACTCGCCTGGCCATTTTGACCGCAGACCAAAGTAACCCGGAAACTTCCATTACCGACGCTTTCGGCCTCACCGTGGATCGCTCCTCCGACCTTTTCGCCTCTGCTCTGCCAACGAAGCATGGTCGTGTCTTTATTGGATTCCCCACCGGCCAGACGACCGGCTACCAATGTCATATATTCGCGCCTTCTCTCATTCCAACCGTAGAGCGTGAGAGTATTGACTTGTCAAACCGTCATGTTTCGACGTGGAACGAGGCTATGCTGGACGTCGCCGGTATCGCTTGTCGGATGGCATTTGACAGCGGCATGACCACCATCAAAGAGAATCTTTCCAAGGAGTTGAAATCTGCCGGGGCATCCCAACCCACTGTCGATCAAATCTCGAAGACCGTCCCTGATGCGGTGCGTTTGCTGAAGCAGTGGACTTCGGAAGAGGCTACGCCGTCTGCCGTGGTAGGGAGATGCGTGGAGGGAGGTTTCTGGAGGGCCTCCCAAAGGGCCGAGATTCTCTCAACGAATGGCGTTCTGCCATGTGAGAAAGTACGCGTGTCATTGTTGAAGCTGGGATTCCTTCAAGACCTTCCCATGGTCCCCGAGCAGATCATCGAAGAGAACAAATCTTTCGTCGAGAAGATGCTGTCTCGGCGCATCCTGTACTATCTCACGGTGGAAGACATTGTCCAGCGCCTTGAGAACAAACCTTTGAATGAGGAGGAGATGCGCGAGTTCCTCAAGTTCACTGCTGACATGTCCCATTCCGACACGATTGATGCCAGCGACCTCAAGAAACTTTTCAATGCCGCCGTGCTAACCGATGATGCGACTATCATCGCGCTTGGAAGCATTACTTTCTATCTGAATGCTGCCAAATACCCGCCCGATCTGCCTTTTCCGGATTCTGTCATGCCTTTGAAGTACACAAAGGATTTCACCCGTGCACAACTCGAAGGGTTCGGATGGGCCGAGCTTCCTGTGGAAGAATGGATTCGCTATCTCCTTGAGTTCAACCAGCGCAATGGCGGCAAATCGCTCACCAAGGATGCTGAGTTTGCCACCCAAGTTCTCAAGGTGATATCCAAACAGTGGGATCAATTAAGAGCACACCAGCGAACTGAGGTGGTTGCACTACTCCAGCCTCATGCTGTAATGCCCACGAAGAATGGCATGCAGACACCACAGCAAACATACCATCCTAACGTCAAGCTCTTTGAGGATCTTCCAAATCTTACTGTACTTGGCCTGAAGCCAAAATTCCTAGAGGCACTGGGGCTTCGCCAGACCATTGACCTGGACTACGTCTTCACCCGACTGCTGGCTACTCCTAACAAGGCCGCTCAAGACAACCAGCCCAAGTGGAGTCATATGGATCTCATTGAATACCTGACCGAGGTTCGCGACTCCATTCCCGCCAAAGACCGCACTGTTCTCGCCGAGAAGCCGATTTGGCCTGTGGAAGAGTATTCTGGATTTCGAGGAGATGCAAAGAAGTTGTACAAACTCCAGCAGCTCTACGAACCAGGAAATGATAACAAGACACTCGGTCTTCCGGTCATCAAGTGGCGAGCGAATACAGAGTACAGGTCCACGGACCCGAAGGCCAAATTCCTTCGCGAACTGGGCCTGCGAAAGAGCCCGGGCTGGAATGAAATCGTGGACATGATGTTGAGTTCAGCGAAGGTCAACGATCCTCAGCAGTATGAGATGGCCCTGCATTACTTCTTGTCCAATCGCGCGCTGTGGCAGAATATCCCGGCGGCTGCGCTGGCGGACAAGAAAATCCTACCTGTGGAGGCCGCCCCCTTTCCCTCTCTGGTTCGCCCATCTGAGTGTGTCACCAATCCCGACTCATCCATTTTTGGGTACAACATCTTACGCCGTGACGTGCAACCCCACGCAGCCGTTTTCGGTGTCTCTCGCGACCCCCCGATCGATGCTTGTGCAAGGAAATTGATCCAGTCTCCTCCCATCAGCAAACAGGAAGCCGCTCTTTACTTCGGATACATGGCTGGGAGAATTGCCGACATTCAGAGTCTACGCCAAATCGCACAGGAGCTTGGCAGCTCTCCGATCGTCCCGCTTGTCAGCCCTCAAAGTGGCGCAAAGATGCGGCATATTCCACCGCATTCCTGCTTCGTTGGCGAGAGTAAGGAGTTCGGTAACATCCTAAACTTTGTCGACTTTGGTAGCATTGCGAATGCTTTCCTAAGAACTGTCGGAGCCAAAGATCAACCCACCATTCTAGAACTCGCCCGCATGGTCGTTGACAATCCATCAAAGGTCCTACAAGAGCTCCAAGCGCCAAAATATATGGGCTTGCTTCGACAGTTCGCTGTAGAAGAGGGCCAACTCAAATCGGACAAGAATGTCTGGGCCGCTTTCAAGACCAGGCCAGTGTTGCTTGCTTTCAAGGATGAACAGCAAGATGGCAAGGTCGTGGAGGTGAAGGAGAAGTCTCTGCTCGACGACGATGACGACGACTTCGATGATGCCGCCATTCAACAGGTTCTCGTCAGTGCTTCTGCTTCCCAGATTGTCGTCCGAGACAATGTCCAATACTACGGTGTATTCAGACACTCGCTCTTGGTTGCCCCCGAAGATGAAGTTCTCGAACAATTCTACATGCACCTTGGCGCCGAGAAGCTCAGTGATCGCGTCAACGTTGAGAAGATTGCTGGCAACCCAGTCCCTGGCGGAGAGCACAAGGCAGCCGCATTGAAGGCGCTTCTCGTAGAGCGAACGCCCATCTTCCTCATATCGTACAACAAAGACCAGATATACCACGATGCACGGTGGTTGGAATCGAACTTGGACGTCAAGCTTGTATCGTCCCTCACACATCGCCTCCAGTTGCCTGGACAGCGTCCCGTGTCGCTCAAGACGAGCGCTGGCCTCCTACGGGTGAGATCGAGGTTCCAAACTTCGACCGTTCTGTACGCTCGGCAGGATTTCGACTTCTACGAAGTCAGTCGCGAGCTTGTGCCGCTACTCTTGAAACGCCAAAATCCAAAGCATGAGGCGTTGATCCTGGAGACGATCCTGAGCAACAGTCTGCGCCGCCTGCGAGACAAGGGCTACGACGTGCACCGCATCCTCGCCCGCAAAGAAAAGCAAAGAGCTCTGGAGCAGGCCAGGCTTGCCGAGGAAGAGAAGCAGAGAATTGCAAACGCACCTCCGCCGTACGCCGAGCCAACATCGCCAAAGCAGCATCCCCCTCCAGGGTACCAGCAACCGCAAATCGAGGCCGCGGCTGCTGCCAACCAAGCGCCCCCGAGAACTCCTGAGAAATCGAACGTGTCGAAGATGCCCGGTGCCTTCGGCTCCCCGGAGCACGACACACCCGGAACCCAGCTCCAGCGCCGCCCAAGCGTCGACACAGCTGCCGCCAACAACAATCGCCGCAGCAAGTTCATGTCCAACTTCACCAAAGCCTTCGAGAACTTGACCACCGGAAACAACAGTAACAATCGCTCCAGCATCTCCTCCACCGGAGGAGCCGGCCCCAGCAACACCGGCACCGGCGGCGGCCAATCCCGCCCCAGCGACCCCAACCACATGTCCAGCGACATCACCGCCAACCTCGAGACAGCGCTGCAAAAGTGCCGCGCGCACAACTCCCCGCACGTCCAATCCGCCGCGCGCACCCGCGACATCGACGAAGCGCGCGGCTCCTACTGCGACAGCAGCACCAGCAAGGACCTCACGCGCTGGCTGCCCGAAGCCAAGCCGGGCACCGGCATCGCCGTCTACCTCGCCAACAACAAGCCGGCCCCGACCGCCGACCCGGCCTTCCTCGCCGGGCTCGACGCCTTCGCCGACCTCGTGTCGCGCATCGGCGGCGGCGTCTTCGGGCTGGGCGTCGGCGGGCGCGGCAGCAGCAACGGCGTGCTCAACATCTTCTACGAGGAGACGAGCAGCACCATCGCGTTCAACCAGGGCGGCGCCCTGTTTTTCAACTACCACTACTTTTTGAACTTGCATCGCGCGGCCATGGCGGAGCAGGACGGCAGAAGGAAGGCGCATGTCTTTTGGTGGGAGGCCTTTTGTCATGAGATTGCGCATAATTTGGCGCAAGAGCACAGCGCGCAGCATGTGTTTTACGAGGGAAGCTTCGTGAAGGAGACGTTCTTTGCTATGGCGAGGCTGATGAACGCGTTATAAGAATGACTAGGTCGGTTGGGGGAAGTGGTTGTTTTGGCTGGTTACTTGGTGTTTTGGGGACATGGGCGCACAATAGACCTGTCTTTCGAGTCATTCATCCGCTTGGATTTTTGTTTTGCTATGCTCTATCTCTAGCGCTGCTTTCTGCAAGAAAGATGAGACATACCACGTTCCCGTCCTTGTTTCTAGATAAAGTTCGGGATAGACTATTTCATGCCATAAGCAGTATTGGGAAGGGGGGGAAAGGCGCCTTCCGAGATGGAATCTTTACTCCGTTTCCCTTCGCACAATAACGTCCCTCTGCATTTCTCCGTAATATCGTCAACATGCCATGAACGTAAATTTCTCAGCCACAAGCATTATACATATCCAAGGATGTCGAATTTGAGCCGCTACTGTACAGAAGCGTCTCCCTGGCAGATCTATTAATACCATGAAGACTGCCTAGCTATTTCGTACACGAGATATCTTTACCATCAATAACCTGGCGCGATACAAGCACACTTCACTGATTTTGAATGTTATGACTTGCCTCTTTCGCGGATAGCGGGGGTTACAGAAGATCTCAGTTGCAGTGGCTTCACGTAGAGCCGTTGTCCAGCTTGCATGCTACGAGACGAAGATACGGAGAGGTGGTTTGGGTGGTGATGAAAATAGTGGCCGGTGATGAGGGCGGACAAGTTTCATACACCACGCCACTCCAAACTCAACCAGGCGTAGATGGTGCAAGCTATAACTGAGATCTGAGAGGATAATGATGCCAAGCTTAGGAAGGAGTTGAGAAGATCTTGTGCTGTTTTTCGTTGTGTTTATGCGAGGTGCAGCTTGTTGAAAGCGGCCCCAAGTCTGGTTATCTCTGAGATAATGTGGCCGCAAAGCCACGAACAAGCCTGGGAG
The DNA here is from genome assembly GCF_001883845.1 of Diplodia corticola. Classification (NCBI taxonomy): domain Eukaryota; kingdom Fungi; phylum Ascomycota; class Dothideomycetes; order Botryosphaeriales; family Botryosphaeriaceae; genus Diplodia; species Diplodia corticola. The sequence continues at coordinate 102,623 of NW_017971526.1, forward strand.
CTTCCGTAACACGCATTTGAGGATACCCAAAGACCCCGGCTGCAAAGTCTCTACCGTAGCTTCATCAAATGAGAAGTCCAACGCGAACAGCTCCTCTTGGGCTCTGATATTGGTCCCTGCCGATTCCCTGCTGTCCAAGCAAACGGAGCGGCCCGAGCAAAAGGTTCCAGCGATGTTCCCGGCCAGATCCTGCACGGAAGAGCGCGCCCGGACCACCCCGCCACCAAAAAACTCTTCTCAGCCCTCCGCAGCCACCACCACCCCTACACTTCAACACAAAAACAAAAAGATGTGGGAATTGAGCCCAACGCGGGGATCGAACCCGCAGCCTTGAGATTAAGAGTCTCACGCTCTACCGATTGAGCTAGCCGGGCGGCTGTTGCAAGATGTGGAAGGCATCTTACCGATGGTTGATGAAAAGGTCGCCACTGATGCGTATTATGTCCCACAGCTCTTGTAGCAGCGCGCCGCACGCATGTACTGCATCTACAGCATGCTCGCATTGTCCAGGTTGATAGACGTTGATGTTGCTTGAAAATTCGCAGAGATATGCTTGGTCTCGTATTTCGCATTCGCCAAAACGAAACAGCCTGTTGGACTGGAACGCAGGGCCTTACTACGAAAAGCCGTTGGTAGGAATGCTCTACCCGGTGAACTAGAACACAGAGATGCATATTAGCTTCAGGGAGAGGATCGCGAGAGTGCAATACTGCTTCTATCGTGCACGCTTTCCCTTGTAGAAGAAAAAGCGTCGCGCGCAAACAAGTCTGTACGTATAGCTGAGACTATCGCTGGGGCAGGAGCTGCTGCTCTGCTCCAGTATCGCATCGGGATAATACTCACCGACAGCGGCCTCTACGACGACGATAGAGATATTGAGCGGATGGCGATCCTGGTCGATCTTCCATCCCGTTCTTTTCCGAACCTTCGATCAGACGACAATGTCCATACATTAGCGTATGCTGCTTCCAAGATTTCGGCGCTTCACATGTTGGCCCGGAGAAAAGGGGACTTGTTGGGCTCAGGGTGCCTCGGTGTCTTGGCGGACGGCACAAGGGCGCCAGTAGCTCGTGCCGACAAGGTTACAACGCAACCTGTCGCTTGCGGAATCCAGTAACAATGATGAATGGTGATGATGGGGGAGAGGCCTCGATCTGCAAGTAACCGACATGTGTGGGAGAAGATAGCGGGGGTGGTGTACGTATTCTAAGACGGGGAAAGCCAGGTGGATGCACAATCCCCACTTTCAAAGAAGCCACCCTGTCAACCATTCCAGCAGCTGGCAGCTCCACCCCCGAGAGCGCAAGCGCTAATCGCATGAGAGCTGAACCCTCTCATTGGTTGTGGATCAGTTACTGATTGCACAGCAGGTGTAGTAGTGATCTGCCAGCTGAGGGCAACAGAATCCGCTTCTGCCGCTGGTGACGCAATTCCGATTTAGCTTTGTGTTGAGATGCGTGCGTCGGGTTGCGCGCAGTCGTTGGTATTACAAAAATAGCTCGAGATGTGGACATGCCGTGCTCTGCGGCATCTTCAGTGCCACCACGGGCCGCGACACATGCAAAAGCATGCGTCCAATCGGCCCCCAGCTTCTGCATGGAGTGCATGTTCGTTATGCACTAGCAAATCACTCTAGAGCATGCCGACGAGAAAACTCTGTTGTTAAGCTGGTCAAATTTGGGATTGATGTACGAAGTTGGGATGACTGGAAATCCTAATCAAGAAACGAGTCACTTCATACCATCGTTCTACGATGTCGATTGACTAGGTATTGCAGCGGAGGACCAGCAACTGAGACGACTATCCAGCCATAGAATACACAAGCATATCTAAATAGGAGCTCCCTAATAAGAGCTTCAACTACCTCGACCTTGAACATATATTTCGATTCTTCTTAGGCAATCCGCTCAACGTACCAATGGATAGGAAGCGTCTTACTATTTCCTTGACTTTGCCCACGAACGAGCCGTGTATGTACTATCCAAGTTGTTACGGGCCAAGCATGGTGCAATAGCAATTGAAGATGGAAATTAAAGACGATGATTGCGACAAAAGACGCCTTTTCTGCCAAAACCCCACTCACTCACGAGCCTCTACACACCTCCCGCTTTCTCGAACCGTATTCTTCTGTGAGATCCCCACGCATAAAGGTCGTCGGTTCGTCGGTTCATGGCTGGATACCCCGCCTTTTGCCGCGTCCATCCGGCATCCGGGGAAACCGGACTCAAAACCTCACGATTTCAGTTACCAACACGCTCCATCCTTTACTTCCAATCGTTCACACTTATTGCACGCTGAGGCTGCTTGCTCGTTTGTTTGAACGACTCAATGTCGATTGGGTTAACCTTGCTTTGTCTCGTAAAATCCTCTAATTGCTTTCTTTAAACAATAGAAAAAAGAAATCCCCTCCCAGCTCTAACCTTTTGCCACCCCTTCCCCGTCCAGTAACTTTTTTCTGTCTTCCCTGCAAAAACAGCACCGATAATCTCTAGGTGGTCTAATATGGGTAAACCCCTGCTCCGACAATCTGTCTACTGCTGCTGTTGTCCAACTGCCATCCCGAATTGTCTCCAACATGTCCGCGAGAAAGCAACACGAAAAAAGTTGATGAGAAATGGGGATGGAAGCGAGAGAATGTCCTTGGCGTCCGTTGGTTGCGGCGACGACGGTGGCCATTGTGCGAGAGCTGACGAGCGATGACGAAAATGGAGGCGGGGTTGAGACGTGTGTGCGTTGGCGGCCTGAAGAGATTCCCCTCATCGACCGACGACACCTGTTTTTCACATACCAGACGCCTGAAAATAACCCTCCCCGAGCAAACGAACCCGAGGATAAAGAGAAAAATCTGAAAAAATCAGCCGCATGGCGGCTCGCTCTCATTTACTCATCGCTCATGCGTCGTTGTCGCTCTCGGCACCGACGATCATGCCCTCCTGCTTGGCGCCCGGCGCCGGGATGGCAACCGGAGGGACACCAAGACCGTTCCTGTTGCGGAAGAAGAGAACGCCCTTGCCCTCGCCCTGCGCCTCAGCGCTGGGCTCAACCCACTGGCACCAGCGGGCGCTGCTCCACATGGCCTTCAGGAAACCGACGGGACCGCCCTTGACGTCGGCGCGGTAGTGCTTGCCCATCACAGGCTTGATGGCCTCGCTGGCCTCGTCGGCGTTGTAGAAGGGGATGGTGGACACGTAGTGGTGGAGCACGTGGGTCTCGATGATGCCGTGCAAGATGTGGCGGCCGATGAAGCCAAACTCGCGGTCAATGGTGGCGGCGGCACCGCGGGTGAAGGTCCAGGTGGCGGCATCGTAGTGGGGAAGCGAAGGGTCGGTGTGCTGAAGGTAGGTGATGGCGACTGCAGAATTTCTTGTCAGCTTATCATTGTCAGATCATCATCATCAGAACGCGTCGACTTACCCAGCCAGTGGTTGACCCAGAGGTACGGAAGACCGTACCAGACGAAGAGGTTGGCCCAACCGAACTTGGAGCCAAGCTGGTAGAGAACGTAGCCAGTGATGGCGAGACCGAGGTCGCTCAGGAGGATGAGCTTCTCGTCCTTCTTCTCGTACAGAGGGCTGCTGGGCATGAAGTGGTTGACGCCGCCGAACCAGCCGTTCTTCTTGCCGACGCCCTTGCCCTCCTTCTGCTTCTCGTGCTGGTTGTGGCCGGTGACGTTGATGGAAAGGTACAGCAACCAGCCGGCAAGCTGCTGGCCGATCATGTGAGTGGCAGTGGCGATGGGAGTCTCCTCGGTCAGCTCGTGGAGCTCGTGGACGAACCTCCCAATGCGGGAAGCGTACTCCTCACGTGTCTTGGGGACGAAAACCATGTCTCTGGTGAGGTGGCCGGTGGCCTTGTGGTGCTTGCCGTGGGAGATCTTCCAGGAGAAGTACGGGACGAGGAGAGCCGAGTGGCAGATCCAGCCGACGGTGTCGTTCAGCGTCTTGGAGGGAGAGAAGGCCTGGTGACCGCACTCGTGAGCCAAAACCCAGATGCCCGTACCGAACAGACCCTGGACCACGGTGTACAGCGCCCAGAGGACGGCACGGACCGGCGTCGAGGCAATGTACTCGGGAGTGACATAGTTGTAGAAGACGTAGAAGACAGAGCTAAGGACGGTGAGATCCCGGGCAACATAGCTCAGCGAGCGGATGGCGGAGCGCTCGAAGCAGTGCTTGGGGATGGCGTCGTAGATCTGCTTGATGGTGTAGTCGGGGATCTCGAATTCGTTGCCGTACGTGTCGATGAGCTTGCCGCGGGCATTCTTGACCTCGGGCTCAACCGAGCCCATGGACGACAGCGAGGTCGACGAGGGCGATTGGGCGGGCGAGTCGTTGGGGGAGACGGCCACCGAGGGAGCGGACGAGGAGACGGTCGAGGTGGCGGTGACGTTCCTCCTCAGGACGGGGTTCTGGGGCGTGGCAGTGGTGGCCATGACGGGCGAATGAGAAACAAGGAAAACAGAAATGGTGCAGGAAAAAAGCTGGAGAGAGAGAAGGGTCTCGCGGGCGGCGGGTGCGGTGGAGCGGAAGCTCTGAGTTTGTTGGGCGGCAGGCGAGCGGAGCGTTGGGACGGAGAGGGGCCCGCAGCGTGTATGGGCAGGAGCTCCAAGCACTTGAGAATTGGAGGAAGGCAGGAGTGCAGCGCGAGAAGGGAGAGCAGGGAGGCAATGGCTTAAGAAGAGCAGCGTCTTGGCCGGGGTGGGCAAAACCCTAGACACCGCTCGCTGGCCCTAACAGCTGGTAGCCGAGGCGCGGCGCGTGTTCGAGATTTCAGGGGTCCAGTTTTCAAGATGGCACATCTGCATCCGTTGCCAGAGGCTCGGGCATTCTCGCCGCCAACCAGCCCGGCAGCCCAGCAGCCCAGCTCCAGGCCCAGCCCGCCCAACTCAGGCGCGCAGCAGCCCGCCCAAGCACAGTCCGAGCCGGCGCCGCTGAGCTCAGCCCGCCAGGAGCTCACGGCAGCATGCCACAGTGCCACCGTCGACGGCTCTGCCCGCACGAAAACGCTGCGCGTCTGCTCCGCCGCCTGCTCGGCGATCCCGCTGCGCCAGCCCGCTCCACGTCCACAGCTGCTGCACCGTGGCCCGCCCGCGCCGACAAGCACAATTGCGCGCCCCCGGAGTGGCTGCAGCTGACCGCCAGAGCGCCATGCCCTGCCGTCGCACATGCACCGATGCACCGCGCGCTGGAGTCGTCAGCCCTCATCAGGGTCCGCGCCGCCGCCGGCACACATGTGAAAGCGCGGCGGCCGCTAGCTGCAGCAAATGGCAGGCCAGGGCGGGGCGCGACGATGTCGGGGCGGCTGGAGTGCAGGCAGGCGACAGGCGACAGGCAGCAGACAGCAGACAGCAGAGGCAGACATCTGGTACCGTCGTTGTGCAGCCGGAGCCGCGATGAGGACGGGCTGCTTTCGGGAGCGGGCTAGCTCGTCGTGGCCACTCCGCGCCCTCGCTTCTGCAGGGCCTGCAGGGGCGGCCACGATCGTCGCCGCCCTCAGGTACTTTGTTGAGCGCCCGGGGAACTGCCTCAACAATTCGCGCTTCACATCAGAGTCTCCTTACCTTCACACCATTGCCCTCTCAATTGGCCCATGCGAGTCAGTGCTCGCCAATCTGCCCTGTCGTGCTGACGCCACCACGTCGCTGCGAGACGGTGCCCACGCCGTGACGCGCCCACGGGGAAACGATGCGCGATAGATGTGCGCAATCTTATCTCATCCATCTCCGCCCAGACACCGCCCGTCCTCGCCGCCTTGCACATCGCCTTCTCGCTTGGTCGGTGGCACGCTGCTTTGACTAACACTTTTAGCGCCCTGCCGGCCATGTGGACGCAAGGATCCTCGCCCCCCGCCGCCGGACCGGTGTGCTGACGGGCGAGTGGCGGCGCGAATCCCATCGCGTTTTTTCCCTAACTTTTTTCCCCTTCCGTCCCTTCACCGGCCGGTTTTTCGCCGTGCAGGCTGGCCGAAGATGCCACGGAGAAGGCGCGCCGCTGGCACAGAACGCTCGGGCCGTGGGACGGAGGGGAGGGTGGGAAGGGAAAAAAAATGGAGGGGCAGCGAGAGAACGCGCTGGCATCGAGAACTGACCACCACGACCACCGTGGCCACCGCACAGAACCCACACGCCACGCCACAACTGCGTAGGGCTTATCGCTCTGCCGTTGAGCCGCCTCTCCGAGTGTGGGTCCCCCGAAATGCTGGGGTGCTTGGCCTTTGCCTTGCGCCGCCTTCTCCGCAATCGGACGCGTTGAATGACCCAGCGTGCCAGCAACTCACTGCCGTGGCACCTTTCACGCTGCATACCCGCGTGTGTGTGTGGACCCATAGGCATGCAAATGCTGTATCGCAGCCTGCGTCATCGGTAGCAACGAGCTCACATGCAAACGGACACTGGTGAGGGGAAGTCCAACACCCGCGAGGCGAAGAATTGTGGGGTTCATCAATCCGCAGCGAGCTCGTTCAGTCGGCAGTCAGAGCTCCCAGGGCCGCGGTCGAGCTCGTGGACTGGGGTTTCAAAACAAGCTGTCTTGGAGATCTGTTTGATGTGCGTTGTCACGTTTCCCGATCTGAGGGATTGACATGAGCGAGCCCACCCCTGATTCCACGCCAAACTCGCGGTCGTCCACCTTCATTTTTCGAGGCTGCGTCTGCACTCCGCTCCCTTCTTTTCTTTTTTCTTGAGTGCTCGAATAACTAGCGCGGCATTCTGAAGGCGTCGTAGTGAGCTCCTCTGGTAAGGTTTGGTGAGAACCAGACATAACGTGGAACGAATGGCATGTGCATGCATGTGCTAGATGAGGGGGTTGAAGTAAATTCCGGTGTGGCGGTTGTGCATCGCAGCTGATAGTCCGTATCAGTTCTGTGAAGCCATTATCAAGATAAGCATTCCCTGGCTCATTGGGCAGGCAGGACGTCCCCCTCCCGGTCAAAATGATATGGTTTGCCTTGCTGCTGACCTTTTAGACCCTAGGAACAGATTTCATCAACACATGTTCACCGAGGGAGCACCAGGGATTTTTGTCTGTACTCCTCCTGCTAGGTGATTCCAGTGATTCATTTGGGGGCTTTCCACTTGTTCTCTCTGTCCATGCCATCATCGACTTATTGTCAACTCGCGTCTAGAAAACGCCCCCTTCGGAACTAAAGGGTTGGTTGGGCATGCGTTTATCTACTCCCTCAAGCTTTGTTGAATGCATGTGAATGTTTCACCTACCTTTGCTCTCTACAAGATAGGAAAGGCAAATAATAAAGGGGCGGAATGCGGCAACTGCGTACCGCCACATCGTGGACTAAGCCGATCCCTGCAAGTTCTTACTTTCTATGGAAGGTATGAGGTAAGCTTATTGCTTTTCCAGGAACAAGGAATCTCTTCAGCTGAAATTCGGGGACGGCTGTGTTTGCAACTCCATTCCATACACATCTGTTATCCAGAATGTTATTTCAGATCCTCGGGGTGGCGAAGTGACGTTTTCAGGCAGAGGGAAAAAAGGCAAATTGCAGAGTTTTGGACCTGCCTGGGTCAATGGAAGTTTGCATTTAAAGTTTGGTTCGGAGTACCGCGTTTACTGCTTCCTGATCTGCTTTGCCACCATACCAGATCCACTCACGTGATGAGCACTGTTCTTGCAGTCGTTGTTATGGACATTATTGTGTGCCGATCTGAGAATATCCTTCCGCATTAATGTGGACCTTGAGCGTGATAGACCCGAGTTTTAGGTATGTTGTGTCAAATCACGCGAATTGCTACATCCATTTTGTTGGCACTTTTGTGTAGTTTTTTTCTCTTTTTCTTTTTTTCTAGAAAGATATGAATCGCGAGTCCCTTCCGTCATTATTTACATGCAATCGTTTGAGATGACTGAGTCTGTCCCTTTAATGTCGTTATCCAGAAGTCCTGTCGATGGTATCCTGCTCTGCTTATCTCAAATGCCCGCTTCTAGATGCAAGAACTCGAACGCCAGACGATGTAACCGGAACGCTCAATGCCCTCCAAAACACCTCATCAAAACTGACAGTCGTGTCTGTCGGTTCCTCAGGAGGAGAAAGTCTCGTTCCTCAGTTCTCGCTCCAGTTCAATTTGAACCGACCCTCGGCGTTCCTGTACTCCTGCAAGCACTGGATAACCTCGTCGGCAGACAGGGCCTCGACCAGGATGCCGGCGCAGGTGGGCGAGACGAAGCCGCTAGAGACGGCGTTGCGGACCCAGCTGATCAAGCCGTCGTAGTAGCCGTCGACGTTGAAGACGACGACGCCGCGGTTGTGGATGCCGAGCTGGTTCCAAGTAATGACCTCCATCAGCTCCTCCATGGTGCCGTAGCCGCCGCTCAGCGCGACGAAGCCGCCGCCGGGCCCGCCCGCGATGACCTCCTGCGCCATCATGCTCTTGCGCGTGTGCATGTCCTTGACCACCGTCGTCCGCCCGTACACCTTCTGGTCGATGACGTTGCGCGGGCCGAGCCCGTCGTGCGATTCGTCGCCGTTGCCCGCCGACTCCATGGCCTTGTCGTAGTTTTGCTCCAGCTTGACCAGCGCCGCGGGGATGATGCCGTGCACCGCGTCCGGCCCCGACAGCGAGACCAGCGTGCGCGCCACCTCGCCCATCAGGCCGACCGTGCCGCCGCCGTAGACGAGCCGCATGTTGTTGGCGTGCAGGGCGTGTGCCAGGGTGCGCGCCGCCTCGAGGTGCTTCGGCGAGGTGCCGCTGCTGGCTCCGCAGAAGACGCAAATGACGGGGCGCGGGTCGGCAGCTGCATCGCCATTGAGCTGCGTCGAGGGCACCGGTTGTTCGGGTTGTTCGGCGGCTGACATGGTGGCGGGTGGCGGATCGGTGTGGTGGTCGGAAGATGGGATTGCGTGATAGATGGGGGTACAGGTTCCGTTGCGTTGATTGGAGAGATTAGAGAGCTCTAAGGTTTAAATCGTAAGCCTATGGTAGGGGGTTCGGTGCTGTGCGCGGGCACGTACGGTGAGTGAGTCACTAAGGAAAATAGTGGTGAAGAGTAAGATGGTCCCAAGGCAAGGTAGACGGAAGGGGCGCAGTGGGCCAAGGCGTTTAGGCAACTATATAGCTGTAGAGGAGTCAGGCGGCGAGTGAAGGCGACTCATTCGGTCATCAACAAGTCATTTGATGCCAGCTCACGGTGTGCTAGCGTGCTGCTGTGCCTCATGTTTTGTCAGAGGCGGATGCGGGAAACATGGGCGATTTGCATCATAGCCGTGGTCGCTGGTGCCTGGCCAATCGGAGGCGCTGCCCGCCGGCGTGTCCCCGCGAAGCCTAGGCCCCAATTCCCTGACCGCCTTCGGCACCGCATCTACGCGTCGTGTCGTGTCGTGTCGACTTCGACTGCCTAATTCTTCCCCACCCTACAACGCTTCATCTCCTGTAGGCACCTGTTACGAGACGAGGCCAGGCCCACTTCGTCCAAGATGCCGGAAGAACAGAGGGAGGAACAGCAGAGCGTATGTTCCGTGCCTCACCGCATCGAGTCCGGAAGCTAATCGACATGGCCACCTTCAGTTTTTCCGCACCGCGGCGCAGGGCATTGGTATCTTCATGCTCATTCAGTTTGCCAGCAAGCAGTTTTTCGGCGGCTCGCAACAGCAACCCACAGCCAACGTCCCTGGCGCCAACGTTCCTGCCGCCAATCTCCCTGTCCCAGACTTCGCCGACCGGCCCCCAGGCCTCGCCCCGGACGCCCAGTACAATGCCATTCCGCAATCCATTGCGCCCATTTGGCCTCCCGGCACTGAGCTGGACCTGAACATCTTTGTCTCTCCATCAATGGTCATGCCGTCGCTGAAGTCGATGCCCGCTGAGTCCCTGGTCGTGGATGAGAGGCAGTTCGCCTACGGTGACTTCCAGGATAAGCGTGAGATCGACACGACGATCAAGGTGCCGAAGGAGGCCCAGGCTGGCAGCCCCATCTGGGCGCATTTCTTCGTTGCCCTGACTGGCAAGGAGCTGGATCCCGCCGCTCCGGCCTATGATCCCTCAAAAGCCTATCATTTCGCATACCCCTTAACCCAACGTCTGCCGAGAAAGAAGGTCAAGAAGGCGAAGAACCTGCTGGCTGGTGGTGATGATGAAGACGCCGAACCGGAGCAGGAGATTGAGCAGCCCGGCCGCCTCGTGAACTACTACCACCCTAACTTCACCATGTCATTCATTCCGGACTCGGGCGTGCAGAAGTACCCTCAGCTTCACCCGGCGCTGCGCAGCTACATCCAGCTCGAGGCCACGGGAGCTAGGGATGCCTCGGGTCAGAATGGGTGGTACTACCCGATTCTGTTCGTGAACACCTTCTGGCAGCTCAAGGACCACATGATGGAGCTGAACACTACCACCACTGAGATTCCTCTGCACATTTCTCTCAACCAGCAAAAGAACTGGATCTACACCATTCTCGCCAGTGTCGACGCCAATGTCAAGGCTAACCAGGCAAATGCAGCTGCCAACCCCGGACAGATGACTGCTGGTGGCTCTGGCGAGGAGTTCGAAGACTTCAAGCGCATCTTGATCGACAGCAACGCCTATCTGCTCGCAACCACCGGCGTTGTCACTGTTCTCCACATGATTTTTGAGATGCTTGCATTCAAGAACGATGTCTCTCACTGGCGCCAGAAGAAGGACAATGTCGGCACTTCGGTGCGCACGATCCTGGCCAATGTCTTCATGCAGTTGATCATCTTCCTGTACCTCATGGACAACAACGAGAACACGTCGTGGATGATTCTCTTTGGCCAAGGCATGGGCATTCTCATCGAAGCTTGGAAGATCACCAAGACGGTTGACATCAAGATCGAAGCCGCCGCCCCAGGCTCCATGTTGCCGTACAGGATCGAGTTCAAGGACAAGCACGAGCTGTCGGACAAGGAGAAGGAGACGCAAGAGTACGACCGCATTGCGTTCAAGTACCTGTACATGGTCGCCGTTCCCCTTCTGCTCGCATACGCCGGCTACTCGCTCGTCTACGAGACACACAAGTCGTGGTACAGCTTCGTCATCGCCACCCTCGTCGGCAGCGTCTACGCGTACGGCTTCCTGATGATGGTTCCGTCGCTGTACATCAACTACCGCCTCAAGTCTGTGGCGCACATGCCCCGCAAAGCCATGATGTACAAGTTCCTGAACACCTTCATTGACGACCTCTTCGCCTTCACAATCAAGATGCCTACGCTCCACCGCTTAGCGACCCTCCGTGACGACGTCATCTTCTTCATCTATCTCTACCAGGGCTGGAAGTACAGAGTCGACTACAGTCGTGTCAACGAGTTCGGCCAGGGCGGCGAGGAGGAAGACGAGCCGGAGAAGGTCGCCAACAAGCCGCTAACAAGCCCTCCTGGTGACGACAAGAAGGCCGTTGAGGGTGTTCAGGAGGTCAAGGCGGAGGCCAAGACGACAGGTGCGGAGAAAGGCGGAAAGGGCAGAAAGAGGAAGTGAAGAGTCGGACAGGGTCAATGACTGTAAAAGCTTTGGTCTAGATACAGCCCGATCATTATTCGATGACGCATCTCAAAACAGATGGATATATTGTGAATAAAACATGATATGGGAGGAATCGCCTAGCCTTCCTTCTGATTCGTGTGTATGTACATTGCAATTCGAAGAGCGGATATCGATGCCGTTTGATGTTCTGTGATTACGTAGAGGCCTGACCGGCAAGCGTAGCTAAAAAAGACATACTGAAAATACGTTGCACTGACGTTGGTCAGGATGTGGATGGTGCGCGCCACAGTCTCACCAGCCACTACGGCGCGCTACGACCACCACATCCACGCACCTACCTTCCACGCAGCTCTCTCAAGCTCCCACCACCAACCGCAACCCAACACAGCGCCCTCTCACCGTCTCAATTGGCCACACCTGCCCCGCTGCACATAAACCTCCAGAACCGACGACCGAGGCTCCACCTCGCGGCGCCTGCGCAAAAAGAAAGCCTCCCCCCCAAACCCAACCAGCCCTGCCGCCCATCCCGCCCGGATCCCAGCCCAGACAAAGATGCGCCTCTCCACCGCGACCGCCGCCGTCCTGGCCGCCTCGACGTCGACCGTCGTCTCCGCCGCCAACCTCACCTTCGCCGTCGTAGCCCCGCACGCGGCGCTCCTCCCCGGCGGCAGCGGCGCCGCCGCCGCAGCCTCCCTCCCGGCCTCGACGCACGCGACCCTGCACGCGCGGGGCCCGGCGCTCTCGGCCCCGCTGCGCCGCGACGGCACCTTCGCCTTCGTCGACGTCGCGCCCGGGTCGTACCTGCTCAGCGTGCACGCGCGCGACCACGTGTTTGAGAATTTGAGGGTGGATGTCGAGGTCGCGGCGGATTATGGTGGGGATGACAACAAGAAGGAGGGGGCGACTGGGGTGGAGAAGGTGAGGGCGTGGCAGACGTTTCGGGGGAACGAGTGGGCGAATCGGGGGGAGAAGAGGGGGGAGAGCACGGCGACGGCGACGGCGGCGACGGGCGGGGCGCAGATGATGGCGGAGGTGAGGGTGGTGGGGCGGAAGGAATATTACCAGGAGAGGTCGGGGTTCAGCCCGTTGGCGTTCTTGAAGAACCCGATGATTTTGATGGGGGTGTTCAGCTTGGCGTTGATTGTGGGCATGCCGTATCTCATGGATAACAGTGAGTTTTCTTTCCCCTTTCCCTTTCCCTTTTCCGTTCCCTGGTTTTCTTTTCTTTTCTTTAGCGGGCGTCCGGGTCCTTTTTTTTCCTTTTCCCGGGGAGCTTGCTGCTAACGTGCGCGCCTACAGTGGACGAGGAGACCAAGGCCGAGTTCGAGGAGATGCAGAAGAACAGCCCGCTTGGGCAGAATCCGGCGAGCCAGCTGCAGAATTTCGATCTGGCGTCTTTCTTGGCCGGCAAGAAGGAGGACCAGCCGCAGCAGTCGTCACAGAGCGGTGGGAACGGTGCTAGGAAGCGCGGCTAGAGCCATGCCTTGAGGGATGGGGATACTGCAGACTGATGGACCTATAAAAAGTCACGTGGAATACGTTGGGGGAGTATGATGAAGAATTGATGAGCATTGATGGATAGAAATCGTGCATGGACCGTTCATGAGAATGGCTTATCTGAGGGGCTGAAGGCGGCCAAGCTGACGCAGTAGAGGGTTTATATTCGTCTGCATGTAATTACGAGTCGAACAGCCCAAATTCCCCATCAACTCCTTGGCCACCACACGCCTCACACGAACCCATGTGCTTATCCACAAAAGAAACGGCTACAAGGTTTGATTCCACTGCTGTTCCAATGGGCCTCTCGGATGCCTCTCCACCACCCCCTCCTTCTTGACCACTTCCAGATCAGGCAGCCAATGCGACTTCGTCTCGATATATTGCTCTACCAAACAAAACCACGCAGATCGTCAGAAAACATGCCCACACACACATACACCTACACCGCATGATCGCCCCTAGAGACGAGGGAAGAAGAAGAAGCGGGGAAGGGGGGAAGAGAAGAAAGGAACGGAAACGAAAGAGGAAAGGAAACCAAAAGGAAAGAGAAAGACGCCCACCCTTGTTCGGCCTCCACCTGACCGTCGCGTCGTCCAGGGTGCCGCTGCACACGGCCCGGATCTCGTCCAGCAGCGGCGTCGTGATGTACACGGGGCTGCCGCAGTCGCCGCAGAAGTGCCGGAACAGGGGGGTGCCGGAGTCGGTGTCGGCGTCGCGGTAGGCCTTGGGCGTGCCGCTGGTGAGGGTGAATTGCTGCATCGTCATCAACGAAAAAGGCGCTCTCTCTGGTCAGCAAACCGTCTCCCGTTATTCGGTCCGTCCTCCAAGCGTCGACGGGGGGGAAGGAGAGGAGGCAAAAAGAAATTTTCGAGAGATGGTTGCTGGCTTACGGAGCTCGTGAATATGCTCGTGTTGACCATGTGCGTTCCGGTGGATTTCTTGCAGTTCACGCAGTGGCAGATGACACTGTAGATGGGCGAGGCCGAGGCCGGCAGGCTGTAGCGGATTGCCCCGCAGAGGCAACCGCCGGTTGTGGGTTGGTCCGTCATTGTACTGGCTTTGCTGCTTGTTCTTTTCCAATGTCGCGGAATTGGGATTGTGTTTGTATGTAAAGCGGTGGTATGAGCTGATCTGTGATGATAATGGCCTAATGTGAGTGGGGTGCATGATGTCATTCGCGGTGCGGGGCCGTATTTAAATTGTGCTTCCGTGCGGCCAGATGGTGTTCGGAATAGAATAGAGTTGTCAGACAAGCATTCAGATGGATGAGGGTTCATTATTGGGGGGTGAATTACCAGTGGGCCGCAAATTCTATAAACCTACATAACCCCATCTCACGGAGATGGCGATATCCTATTACCTACACATTTGTAAGGTTTCAACACTCAAATCTACATCTAGATATCTACTTTGACTACTCACGTAGAAAGGCTTCGGCGTTGCCACAACTGCCTATGCGCACTACTGATTTGGAGAAGTTGGTGGAAATACTCTTCTAGGCCGAGGATATCCATGTCGATGAGGATTTGGCCTCAGCAATTTGCAACTACATGAATCTCTTTTCGTGAAAGTAGCCAGACTTGACGCAATGTAATTTCTGCCCAGTGCTCTGAATGTCAAAGCATTGGTTTGATCGCAGAGGGTCGTTGTGGAAGCACTTGGTTTTGGATAGTTTATTAAATCTACTACTACGTGGTGTTAATATACATTAAAAAGCATAGCGACATCAGCGAAGGGTGGCGATAATAGTAGACATCGTGATCTGCGCTCGAATCTTCCGGGTCCCGGTACGAAGATGGCAAGGTAAGATTAGGCGGAAGAGTGGAAATAGCATTCATGGCGGCAAGTAGAGAAATATTTTATTCTTGCTTGGCAGATCATACCATTGCCTGTAAGTACAAAAATTGTTGTGTTGTTGTGATCGTTGAGGCTGGTAGACTGTTTGTTCCGAAGGCAAGCGAATACTTCAGCTGGAGATCCCACGTAGTGTCCCGGGACGGCGCAAAGCAAGACAAGGAAAGGAGCGGGGAGGATTCGATTTTTGAGGAAGCCTGGGTAACCATGACTAGCAAGAAACTTCTTCGTAACATGGTAGCCAAAGCGCTGGTTCATGGCATCCTGGAGGCGGCCTTGTATAGCTGCTTGAGAATGAGACTGTGCACAGAGAGCCTTGCCGCCTGGCAATTTGCCGCGTCGCACATGCGTACCGGAGACAAACTTCCGTCGAAGGACTGGATCTCGACCGCTGTCACCGACGGCAAGGCAACCAAGGGGAAGCGGGCCGTACTACAAGCCCAACCATAAATAGCACCTGTCAGCCGCAGCAACCACCTATCTTCACAGGGTTACCTCAAGTAAGGGGGCCGTCCGGGCAGGGATGAGCCCATAACCTTGTTACCACCGTGACATTCTCAATGTTTCGAGCATGCAAAACTCAATGTGAAAAAAGCAGTCTCGTTGGTATCGTAATGCGTTGAGACAGACCTAGCTGCGAATGACAAGCTGTCCGCCCTACGTGTGTCTCTACATACTCGTTTCTTCGTCTCTGTTTTCCAGCCGCCAACATCAGCAGGCGCAATGCAAGAAGGTGCTGCAACTCATCTGTACATTTGCAGACCGAAAGAGCCCCAGCCGCAGGAGATACAGAACCGGATTTTAGCCGCCGACATATAGGAGATGATGAAGAAGTAAGGCTACGCTTATAACAAGAAACGTGTCCGCCTATCAGAAGAAAATCATGCTACAGGAATGGAGAGGTGACCGCCACGTGCGAGACATGAGGAAAAAGTAAAAGCTCGAGACAAGAAAAGTGGGCAATTTCAAATATCCAACATAGAAGATGCGCAGATATGTGACATTCCGTATGCGAAAAAGACGTCATTCCAAGGGTCGCAGGCTCACTCCTCACTCCCAGCTATCAGCCCTGCAACTCTTCTCAGGGCGCCGCTTGAATAGCTCCTGGAAACCAGCACAACCTGCGGGCCGGGCCGGAATCGCATGTCATACTCAGCTTCCAGCTCGTCCATCAGCATGTCCAGCTGGTCGTTTCGCCTCACGGCCTCGGCTTCATCCTCGCCGACGATGAGCAGCACTGTTGGAATGGCAGGATCGGGTCCAGTCCGCTCCCCTAGATCTGCTGCTGCAACGAAAACCTGAGATGCGAACCGGAAGGAGGAATCGGAAGATGGATTGTGCTGTGAGCGGTGGGGCCAAGGAAGCGCGTCATGGTTGAACGAGGCCTGGGTAGGCGTGGTTGAGGATTGGCGTGGGGGAGGAAGGATGTAGGTTGAGCGGTCAGGCTGTTCAAACTTCCCAGAAGAGGGGGGCCGTCTGCTGCGGCCTTGTTCGGCATTGCATACAACGACCAGGACGATTGCGGAGGCATGCTCGAGAAAAGTGCGGTGAGTGCCCGTCATGCCGACGCTGGGCACGTAGGGCACATGGCGCACGCGGGAATGGTGGCGGGACAGGGCGCGCCCAAGCGGCTCGAACGGGTCCATTGGGGCATCGCCGCTCGCACGGCCACTCTTGCTGGTGTGCGGCGGGGACTGGACCGCGCCGCCATCGTCTCCAAACGAAGGCTGCGGCTCGGGCTCGGGCGGCACGGCGGGGGAGAACAAGACGAGGTTTCCGGACCTTGGGAGAGAGCGGATTGCAGCGAGGGTGTGGGGGTCACGGCACAGAAACCTGGGAGGAGTGACCATGCTGCGGCCGCTGGAGTCGGCGGTGTGGTCGGGGGTGGTCTGGGAGGCGGCGGAGCGGTGGTGGTGGAGCGAGGTGCGATTTAACAGGGAACAGATGGCAGTGGTGCCTGGGGTCGCGCTGCGGCGGGCGCGGAACTTGGCCTCGCCCATTTTGGGCGAATTGCTGCAGTCAAAGTCGCTGATTGGCGTGTCGAGGTTGCGACAGGCGTGAGCAATATGCGATTGGGAGAGATGACGACGGACAGGGAGAAGAGCAGCGCGGCAACGAAAGCAGGCAACAAGCGAGCAAAAAACCACCCGAACGGAAGACGGCAGGAGTCGAGCAGTCAGGACATTTATAGCGGCGCGCTGGGCTCCAGCTGGGGTCGCTCACGGGTCGCTCACGGGTCGCTCACCGGCGGCGGGTCTTGGGACGACTGGCCAGGAGTCTGGAGGCCGCGGCGCACCGTGGTCCAGCGCGGGCCGGGCTGGCGGCTTTAAAGCTGGCATTAGGAATCATCGAATCGAAGGAATGGCGACGGTCACACGGGGCGACGCATGGCCGAGGGTTGAGCAGAGGACGGCGTGGTACGAGCATGCCATGGGAGAAAAAGAAGGTTGGCGCGGCGGGCTGGCGGGCGGCGGGCAGCGGGCAGCATGCTGGCGGCGTGATGCTGCACGGCAGTACGCCGAGGACAGCCGGCGACGGTTACACAGAGCGAGTTGGAAAGGGAACGCGGTGCAGGTGCGGTGGTGCTGGCCCTGGGGCTGGCCTGGGGCTGGCCTGGGGCTGCGGCAGCTCCGGCGACGCGCATTGGCGGGCGGCCCGAGTGGAGAGGAGGCCCAGGAAGGAGGCCTGGCCAGCGCGGCAGCAGCGGCGGGCGGAGGTCGGCAGCGGAGGCGCTAGGCGCGGTACAGTCGTCGGTCGTGTCTCGACTCGATGCCTGCCCGCAGGCAATATGACCAACATGTTGGTATTGGCTGGCTTACACGGCGCTGCGGCGGGCGAATCGCCGCCCTGCTCGAGCGCGTGTAACGTGGGACCGCCCGCCGTCGTCATCGCTTCTGCAAGCGCAGAGCCATATGCACAGTGACTGCTGCGCGCGGCGGCTGCGGCCAGGCGGGAAACAGGCAGTCCTGTCCGCTGCAACAGTAGTACTACTGAGCAGTGAGCAGTTCGCACACGCCCGCCGCCGCCAGCCGCCAGCCGCCAGCCGCCGTGACTAAGCCGCCGTGCGCTGCTGCGCTGCGCTGCTGCGCTGCCTCGCTGCCTCGCTGCCTGGGGCACCCGCGCACTCGCGCACCCGCGCTACGCCCGGAACGGCTCTGCCCTGCCCCAGCTGGCCGTCGTCCTGGTCGTCCTCGTCCTGGTCCTGGTCCCCCAACCCGCGCCAGAGCACCCTCCGTGCCTCTCCCGTGCCTCCGCGAACTCGACTCCGCTCCGAGCGGCAATGCCCGCCCTACCGCATGGCGCCCTCCAGCCCGCGCCGGCGCCTGTGCTGACCGCGACCTCAGATCGCAACCCTGCCATGCGCGCCACCATCGAAGCCCTGCGCACTGGTCAGCTCTCCACGCGTGCTTCCAGAAAACACGCCCGCTGATGCCTGCCTCCAGCCTCCACCATCCCCGCCAAGCAGCGCAACGAAAAGGTCAACCCCGTCGTCGATGCCGTGTGCAGTCATGCGTACCAGCATGGCCTCAGCCGCGACCATCTCCAGAGCATTGTCCAGCTCGTCACGCGCCGCAACCACCTTGACCAGACGAGCTCGACTAGTCTCATCAAGAACCTGTACCCTGCCGCTCGAGTGCCGTCCGACATCGTAATCGCTATTGTTGGCGCACTCGGCCACGCCCAGTCCAAACCCTCGGCTGCCACCCAGGCCGCTTTGTTGAAGTGGGTCATTGCTGTCATCGATGCGCTCGAGGATGCAACCGTACTGTCCAAGCTCTATGGCGTTTTGTTCAACTTGCTGGATACGATGAGTCTCCGGTCAGGCCCTCCATCGATTATGTAGCCGCCCAGTTTCTCACTGTCGTGCAGAACTCCACTTTGCCATCTGCTTTCCCTTGTCACGCGTCGCAAGCATGTTCGCCCCTTCCGCATCCAGCAATTGTAAGACACACTGCCACCCTCTGTCTTCTTTTCTAACCCGCTCGAGCAGGCTGGAGATGGTCCGCACGAGTGGCCAGGATCCCGCTCTGGTCGGCCTGCTTCGCGTCTACAAGGACTACTACCCGGAAATCATCGTGGGGAATGCTGCCTCAGGTCGCACTTCTTTTGCGAGCCCAGCCCAAGACGAATGGCGACGAAGACTCCAGACTATCCAAGAGGCCAACGCCGACAGCAACTATCAGCCTCATGCGCAGCAGCATGGTTTCAGAGTCATTCGACGTGGAGCGAAACGAGCAAAGGTTTCCATCGTGCCCGAAGTACACACTTCCTATGCAAATGAAAAGTCTGTTACGCTTGAGGAGGTTCACAATGCCGACGCGCTCGTTAAGCATCTGGAGCGCATCGAGCTGCCGAACCAACTGTTGGCATCGTTCAAAGACCCTCTTCTGCAGAAGTTTCTGATACTTAAACCTTCCGACACGGCTGCACGTAGGCTAGAGCTTTGGCTGGAGAGTTATCTTCGAGAAGCCTTGGATGCTATTGCCAGTGGCACCAAGGGTCCTGACCACTTTGACGAGTTGCTTGATGGCATGTTGAACTACACCACAGCCACGAAGGTTTGCAACTGCCGTGCGATACAATTACTATTTGTGCTGACAAGACTAGAATCTCCTTCCCACTGGCCGAGATTTTCTCAAGTCGTATCTTCCATTTTGGGACGGCCGGACATATTCGGAGTCCATCCTTGGTCTGTTGGCTTATATTCCTATGGAAGATTTCCGAGGTACCTTTGTGCACAAGCATATCTCCTAGAGCACGGATTGACATTCATTCCTTCAGAATCTAAAACTTCCTACTTGAGCCCTGCCGAGGCAGCAGTAGTCGCAAGTGGCACCGCTGACGCCTACGACCGCCTTCTTGCTTTCTACACGGCCCTGGTACAGAACTGGAACCACGCTGCCAATACCAGTAGACCAGACCCTCGAGACCCCGCCGAGGACCCTGTCACGTCCTCCGACTTCGCTGCTTTGACTACCCACATCTCCAACACCGTCCTATCCCTCTTAAGCTCACAGCAACGCATTCCTTTATCGACGGCAACCGCCATCCTTACCTACTACACGACCCTATCCACACTTTCCTCTGCCATCACTCCACTCACCATCCCATCTGCGCCCACCCTCTACAACCTGCTTTTCCAGCCCTCGCTCGCCACCATCTCCCACCTCTGCACCCTCCTCGCGACCTACAAACGCGCCTTCGAAACCGACCTCCAGGACCACGCCACCGCCTCGGCGAACCTGCCGCGTGCCGTCACCAACGCCTTCAACGGATACCTCATGGACGTCGCCAACCTGTTCTGGCGCTCGCGCGCCCTCACGCCCACCGACCCCAACGCCATGGGCTGCCTATGCGCGCCCCCCGTCGCCGCCGCCCTCAACGCCTACGTCTCCTCCCTCCCCCCCGTGCTGATACCACCAGCCTCCACTCCCACCACCACAACGACCCCCACTCCCACTCCCACCCCCGCCCCCGGCACCGGCCCCGACTACACCCTCGCCTCCCTCTTCGGCCTCTCCCACAACGCCCTCACCGCGCCCCTCGCCCTCGCCACCCTCCGCGACCTGGAAGCCGCCCACCTCGCCGCCGCCGCCGCCGCCAGTCACGACAACGACAACAACGACAACGACGCGCCACAACCACCGCCCCCACAACCCCCAAGACACCCCCCCGGCCCCGTCACCCAACGCACCCTCCACCGCCTCGCGCGCTCGGGAGCCGGCGGCGGCATGGAGCTCAGCTGGAAGGCCTACCGCGTCCGCGTCCTCGAGTGGCTGGCCGAGCACGGCGTGCGCGGGCTGCGCGACTTCATGTTCGTCACCATGAAGGATTTGATGAAGGAGGCTGCTGCTTCTTCGGGTACGACTAGTACTGCTACTGCTACTGCTACAGCTGCTACAGCTGGTGGTGGTGGTGGGGGTGGTCGCGGCGGTGCGACTACGGCGGCGGCGTGAGTGAGTGAGTGGATGAGTCAGGGAGGGAGGAAAGGAGGGAGCGAGGGAGCGATGTAGCTGGAACAAGTAAAGTAAAAAAAAATAAAAAAAAAATGGAGAGATGGGGGGAGGGGAGTCAGAGGTGAAGATTAAAGGGAATAATAGCTTCCTTTGGAAGAGAAGATTGTAGGCCAAACGCAGGGCGCATGAGGTGAGGAGACCTACTAGAGTCGCGTGTGAGGATGTGATGATGATATGATTTCGGGCGGACGGAAGGATGGATAAGGATGGACGGAACGGCGGAGATCACGTGCGGCGTGTATTTCTGATGAGAATTCCCCGATCGGCTGATATCTTGGGGAAAAGAATCGTGGGGGAGGGAGTATATATGGCGGGAAAAAACTAATGTAGGTATAAGGTGCTGATGACCTGGTCATTTACGGTAGTGTCCCAACATCGAGTTGCTCACCGCGCTGTGTGAAGTGAGTACGTCATCTTTACAATAGAGCTCGGCCACGTCACATCCACAACTTGCGCTTTCTGTTCAAATGCACGCAGGAATGATCTCAGATGGTGCGAGGATCTTCAGCTTTAGGATTACACGCCAAGATGGCACAGGAGAAGACGCCAGATGTCCTTCGTTCATCCCCCTCTCTGTACAAAAAATTCAAAAATGCATTTCGTGGGAAAACTGGCCCGTGTCTTTTTCTAAACATGAGCTGAGAGAGTCCCCTCGTCCTTTCACCCGGCGCTTATCTCCATGTGTGGCAGAAATTGTCGGTTGCTCTCTTCTCCCGTAGCTTAATCTACTTGCGCTTACGACTTCTCGAGGTCGGCAAGAATCTTCTCACCCTTGGCGCGGGCAGACTCAAGGTCACCAACCATGTAGAAGGCACCTAAAGGTCGAATTAGCAATCTGGGAAGGGAAATGGTGGAAATGGTTGCAACTTACCCTCGGGAAGGTCGTCACCCGCACCCTCGAGGATAGCCTTGAAGGACCTGATGGTGTCCTTCAGGTCGACCAGCTTACCCTCGATACCAGTGAAGACCTGGGCAACGGTGAAAGGCTGCGACAGGAAACGCTGAATCTTACGGGCACGCTCGACGGTAAGCTTGTCAGCTTCCGACAGCTCGTCCATACCCAGAATGGCAATGATATCCTGGAGCGACTTGTACTCCTGGAGGATCTGCTGGACGCGGGAAGCGGTGTCGTAGTGCTCCTGGCCGATGACACGGGGGTCAAGGATACGCGACTTGGAGTCGAGAGGGTCGACAGCAGGATAGATACCCAGCTCAGAGATACCACGGGACAAGACAGTGGTGGCGTCCAAATGGGCGAAGGTGGTGGCGGGGGCAGGGTCAGTCAAATCGTCAGCAGGGACGTAGACGGCCTGGACGGAAGTAATGGAACCCTTCTGGGTGGTGGTGATACGCTCCTGCATGATACCCATGTCGACGGCGAGAGTGGGCTGGTAACCGACGGCAGACGGGATACGACCAAGAAGGGCAGACACCTCGGAACCGGCCTGAGTGAAACGGAAAATGTTGTCAATGAAGAGAAGCACTGTTCCCTGATTAGCTTCGCTCCGCAATCTGCGTTCGCCTGCAATTCTTACCGTCCTGGCCCTCCTCATCACGGAAGTACTCAGCAATGGTAAGACCGGTAAGGGCGACACGGGCACGGGCACCCGGGGGCTCGTTCATCTGACCGAACACCAGGGCGACCTTGGACTCGCCATCAAGCTGAATGACACCGGTCTCCTGCATTTCGTGGTACAGATCGTTACCCTCACGAGTACGCTCGCCGACACCGGTGAAGACGGAGAAACCACCGTGGGCCTTGGCGATGTTGTTCTATTGCGTCGTCAGCGAAGACTCGCAGAGTTGGAGCCACGGGTATCCTCACAATCAGCTCCTGAATGAAGACAGTCTTGCCGACACCGGCACCACCGAAGAGACCAATCTTTCCACCACGAGCGTAGGGAGCGAGCAGGTCGACGACCTTGATACCAGTGATGAGAATCTCAGCAGAGGTGGACTGGTCGACGAACTCCGGGGGGTCGGCGTGGATGGGAGCGAACTTGGTGGCCTTGACGGGACCGCGCTCGTCAATGGGGTCACCAGTAACGTTGACGATACGACCAAGGGTGCCGTGACCGACGGGGATCATGATGGGCGAGCCGGTGTCGAGCGCCTCGGCACCACGGACGAGACCCTCCGTACCTGTTTCCATCATCAGCGACACGCCCGAATGCGCGCCGGGCGCGTGGTGGCAGAGAGTACTGACCGTCCATGGCAATGCAGCGGACGACGTTCTCACCCAAATGTTGCTGCACACGGTTTAGCTGGTGTTCTTCGGCGCTCCGGAGCTCGGCTCAGGTTGGGCGGCTTACCGCGACCTCGAGGACCAGCTTCTGGCCACCGTTCTGCGTGGTCAAGGCATTGAGAATGGCGGGGAGCTTCTCGCCCTCGAACTTGACTGCATTCCGGAGTCAGCGATGATGGAATTGATGTCGGTGCTGTCGCGGCCGCGGGTCGACGGCGGACAGAAAAGTTTTTCGCATACCGTCGACGACGGCACCGATGACCTGGTGGATCTTGCCGCCCTGGGCGGCATCAGAGCTGGCGAAGCGAGCAGAGAGCGCCGGAGCGAAGTTCTTCTTGATGGGCTGGAAGGCGGCGCGAAGCGCAGGCCTGCGGAAGGCGGAGGCCCTCAGCGACCGGTTGATGCCGCTGCAATTCCATCATGTCAGCGTCGGCACGGCGCCAATGGCATCGGGAATCGGCGTCGGGCGTACCTCTTGAGCATTCTGCAAGATGTCGGAGGGCAGGGTAGATGGGGGAGTGGAGAGGTGGATGGGGAGAGAGGAAGCTCGTCTGGGAGACGGTCGAGGTGCAACTTCACTGCGAGCGAGATTCTCCGAGGCGGGCACAGGCCACGGTCGGCAGGTCCAGTGACCACGCCTTCCGAAAGCCGGACCCCAACAACCTCCCGAACCAAGTACCTACTAATCCTTTAACGCGCCCGCGACCCGGCCCGCAGAGCATTGTTGCAACGCTGCGCTTGGCAGTACTTGCGCACACCCTGCTCGATTGCGCGCTACCGCGTCCTCTTCAATCCTTCACTTTCACCACTGCACCGCACTTGGGATACCTGCCGCTACTCAGGTCACGTGCAATACGCGCGCAGCTGCATGTCATTCTGGCTATGATACATACTACCCTGCCTACCCCTCACGCAACTCGAAAACCGGCCATTCATATCACACAATCTCTTCACGTCCGAGGCCTGTCCTTACAAAGTCTCCTCAAGCGCCAAGACCTGCGATTGTTAGCCAAGCTGCCATCTGGCTGCGTCTACGGGCAGAACTTACGATTGCCGTCTTCGATGGAATGTACACCTGCAGGAAGTTCTTCCGCTCGTTCCAGGCAAACGGCGTTGTGAAGAAACGCGTTTCTTCGCTGATGTTGCCATGTCCTCCAAAGTCCTTCGAGTCAGTGTTGATCACGATCCTGTATGTACCCTCCTTTTCCACGCCGACGCGGTAGTCGGTGAAGCTGCTGCTTGGGTGGAAGTTGAAGATCCACAGCAACCCGCCCCGTTCGAAGACAATCACTTTGTCGCCATCGTGCTTCAGGCTGATGTAGGCCTGAGGAGAGTGCAGCCAGCCGTACTTCTCCTCGGTCCATTGCATCTTGCTGTCGAACTCGTTCAGGAAGCGGTAGCGAAGAAGCTCGTCATCCACAAGGTTGAACTGCCGGCGCGCGTAATGGAAACTGTTACCATTGCCCTCGCGCGGGAAGTCTAGCCACTCCGGGTGACCGAATTCATTGCCTTCAAAGTTGAGGTACCCCTCGCCACCAAGGCCGTGGGTGACGAGACGGATCATCTTGTGTAGAGACAGTCCACGGTCAATGACCGGAGTAAGCTCCGTCAAGACTGACATGTTGGTGTACAACTGCGCATCGCACAGCCACATCAGAATGGACTTGTCACCGACAAGGCTGGGCAGGTTAGTTTTGATTCATTGTGGGTGGGTCAAATGCAACTTACGCCTGATCGTGACTCTCGGCGTATGCGATAGTCTTCTCTCCGTGCCGACGGTTTACCAAGGTCCAGCAAAGGGCGTTCATGTCCCAGTCGATATCCTGCTTCTCCTTGAGCCACTTGATGTACAGATCCGGAATGGCCATTGCCAGCCTGTAGTCGAAGCCGATGCCGCCGAGCGACAAGGCAACGCACAGACCAGGCATGCCGGACACATCCTCTGCAATCGTGATGGAAGTGGGATACAGCTGGTGAAGCATTTCGTTGGCGATCATGAGGTATACGACGCCTTCCTCGTCCACACCTTCGCCAAAGTACTCATGGTAGCCACCAGAGAAGCCACTGGAACGGTTAGCGAAAACCCACATGTTTGATAGTTGCGCACTTACGTTCCGATGCCGTGGTGAGTGTAGAGCATGCTTGTGACACCATCGAAACGGAAACCGTCAAAGTTGTATTCTTCCATCCAGAAGCGAAGGTTACTCAGCAGGAACCTCAGGACCTCGTGGCTACCGTAGTTGAACAGCCTGCTGTCCCACAACTCATGGCGGCCTTTTGCTCCCTCATGGAAGTAGAGGTGATCGCTATTGTCGAACATGTTCAAGCCATCCAGGACGTTCTTGGAAGCGTGGCTGTGCACCACATCCAGCAGGACTGTGATTCCCATACCATGCGCCGTGTCAATCAGCTCCTTGAGGTCGTCGGGCAACCCGTAACGACTGCTTGCAGCAAAGAAGCTGTTGATCTGGTATCCAAAGCTAGCATAGTATGCGTGCTCCATGATGGCCATCAGCTGGATGGCATTGTAGCCCAGATGCTTGATGCGCGGCAGAACATTCGCTGTGAATTCCTTGTATGTCGCGACCTTGGCCTCCGGCGAGGAGATTCCGACATGTGCTTCGTAGATGCGAAGGCTCTGTGGCTTCTTGGGCCGCTGGTGCTTGAAGACGTATTTCTGGTCCTTCGGGGGGTTCCAGAATCTTGCGTCGTAGACGGGAGACACTGAGAGGTCTTGGGTCACTCGAGTGATCCATGCGGGGATGCGCTCTTGTCTTGCGTGATCGTTGGGAACCACGAAGGAGATCTAAAGGCAGTGTCAGCTTCTAGCGTGGAATTTGAGGGCACGTCCAGCACACCTTGATCTTTGAGTCGTGTGCAATTCCCGGCTGGCCATCAACCGGTGGGACGGTGATCTCGAAGACGCCAAACTCGTTCTTCGTCATTTCATGGGAATCACGGTTCCAGCCGTCTGGCAGTTCGTCAGCCACCAAAGTCGGCATGCTCTAGGCGATAGACATACTGAAATCGCCAATGAAGTAGGCGCGCAGCGCATTGGGTGCCCATTCCCTGTAGGTGACGGAGTTGTCGTCATTCACGTGAATTCCGAATTTCTCGTAACCCTACAGACGAAGGGGTTAGCTGTGGATGTGGGGCAATGGCACAAGGTGGGATACCCTTGAAAACTTCTCCAGACCGCCTTCGTGCTGCTCAATGGCCTTGAGCCATTCTTGAGCCTTGCTGTAGCGGGTTTTGAGAGCGTCCTTGAAGGGCGAGAGCCACGGGTCGAGGGACACAATTCCTGGCGAGGTCAGCACACCGCAAGAACTGCGGGACGAAGGCAGGGTACCAGTGCCGTCGCTGGGCAGACTGCCGGCAGAGTCGCCCAAGACGGAGTTGTCGGAGGCGTTATTGGTTTCCATGGTGGCAGACGATGGATTTGGACGCGCGGGCGACAGAGCTGGGGGGTGGCGGTCTTAAAAGGCGTTGAGAGGTGGGCGGCGGGACAGGGCAAACAGACAGTGCCTGGATGCGATAGCGAGGGCAGGCGCGTCGCGTCACGGCGCATGGCGGATGGCAGACAGTGAGGCTAGAGCTTAAAACGCAAGGGTATATGCGGGGCCCGGCGTGCTCTCTCTCCACTCTCCACCCAGACCTCCCCTCCTGGGGCTGCAGCATTTCGCAACGCGCCCGCGGCGGGCGCAAACATGGCCTCAACGTCATACGCGAGACGTGAGCTAGGGCTGCATGCAGCTAGGCCCCCGCCTCAAGGGAGCTTGGACGCGCCCCAGCCCGCGGAGAGCCCGCTGCGGCCCCGAGCTCCAGACGCACGCCGATGACGGACGCCGCCTTCAACACCGCTGCCGTCTGCGTACACTCTCCTGAATCCCCAGCCAGAGCCTCCCCGTCTGCCCGTTGCCCGTTGCCTGCGCGCTCCAGCGTCCCCTCCCCTCGTGCATCGCCTCGCCCCCAGCGCCCGCTGCCTGCCGCCCCCGCTTATCTCCGCTGCGACACCCCGCCGAGCTTGACTCAAGCGTCAGTCGCCAGCCGCGCTCTGCGATGAGCTAGAGACAACGCATCAAGCGCGGAGACGCTCCCCAGTTTTCCGAGCAGGAACTACAATCGAATGCCTGCAGATCCAGCGTCGTTTGCCACCATATCCAAGATGACGCTCGCCGCTGGTTTCACCATCACCATCTCGCCACAGGCCCGCTCGTCCTATCTCGCCCTGTACTCCATAAGCCGTGCCTTTGCGACCTCTGCAACCCAGTGCTCGTCCAACCACTACAGCCGCTCGGATTTTTCTGGCCAGGGATTCACGGGCATCTATGAGCCTGGTCAGCCAACCGGCGGGCCGCTGGGCGGCGCCAGCATTGTCGGCGCCCCGCGGGTAACCCCGAAGGCGCTCAAACATCACCTGGATCAGTTTGTTGTCGGTCAGGAACGCGCCAAGAAGGTTCTTAGCGTCGCTGTATACAACCACTACCAGCGCATACAGGAGCTCGAGCGGCTGGACGAGGAGGAGCAGGAGCACCTGGCCCAGCAAGCGCGGCGGGAGATGGTACATCGGCATCCCGTTGAAGGTACTCATCATAGAAGGCGTGACGCTTCCGGCGCCGTACTGACGCAGCATCTTCCAGATGAGTTCCCGGGGCAGCAGCGGACTATCAATGTCTGGGACGCTGAAACTCAGTACCCGCCCGACCCCTCAGCGCCGCCCCCGCGCGCAACCCCGGCCTTTGGCGCCGAGCCCATCGTGGACAACAGCCCCATGACCATCGAAAAGTCAAACATACTATTACTTGGGCCGTCAGGCGTGGGGAAGACGCTCATGGCGAAGACACTTGCTCGCGTGCTTGAGGTGCCCTTCAGCATGTCTGACTGCACCCCGTTCACCCAGGCGGGGTACATCGGCGAAGACGCGGAGGTTTGCGTGCAACGGCTCCTCGCTGCGGCAAACTACGACGTGGCCGCTGCCGAAAGGGGCATAATAGTCTTGGACGAGATAGATAAAATCGCAACGGCAAAGGTCAGCCACGGCAAGGACGTCAGCGGAGAAGGCGTGCAGCAAGCATTATTGAAGATTATTGAAGGCACGACACTACAAGTACAAGCTAAGCCGGAGCGTGGAGGCAACGCCGGGAGAGGGCCAAGCAGCAACGCCTCAGGCTATACTTACACCCCCGGAGGCGGCTCTGGTGGACCAGGAGGTGGCGGGATGAACATGGGCCACCCTCCCTCGCCCAAGGGCGAAGTTTTTAACGTCCGTACTGACAACATCCTTTTCATCTGCACGGGAGCATTTATTGGTCTGCACAAGGTAATCCTCGATCGGATATCCAAGGGCAGCATTGGCTTCGGCGCGCCGGTTCGAGCATCCAACCCGGAAGCGTTACCCTCCGACACCAGACTGCAGGGCGATGAGGCCCTTTTCCGCAAGCACGTCCCCTTCTACACCCCAGAGTCCGCAACAGCAGCGTCTCCCCAAGCCTCCCTCAACACCCTCGACCTCGTCGAACCCGCGGACCTCCAGAAATACGGCATGATCCCGGAGCTCGTCGGCCGCATCCCCATCTCCTGCGCGCTGTCGTCCCTCGACGAAGAAGCGCTCGTGAGGGTGCTGACGGAGCCCCGCAACTCGCTGGTCAAGCAGTACGAGCAGCTCTTCTCGCTCTCCGGCATCGAGCTCAAATTCACGTCCCCGGCCCTCCGCGAGATGGCCAAGCAGGCGTCGAAGATGGCGACGGGCGCGCGCGGCCTCCGGACCGTCATGGAGCGCCTGCTGGGCGAGGCGCAGTACGAATGCCCCGGCAGCACGACAAAGCACGTCCTCGTGACCCGCGACGCGGCGCAGCGGAAGAAGCCGCTGACGTACGTCAGCCGCGGGCAGCAGCAGCGGTTCCAGGCGCTGTTGGATCAGGAGGAGGAGGAGTGGCAGAGGGAGATCAGCGGAAAGCAGGCCGAGGTGGAGCATCAGCAGAGGGTCAGCAGCTTCGAGCAGTATAGGAATGCGGAGGCTGGGTATGCTTAGATAGAGAGGGGGAGGGTATGCTCGTGGGTGGGAGAGCTTCGACCCGGGCGCGCTCACCGGGCATCATTGGTTTAACTACTGCCGGTTTTGAGATATTTCAGCAGGCCTGGAGAGTGGATTTGAGTGAGGTTGCCATGTAGCCGTCTTTATTGAAGAAATAAGTTGCAGATGTATGGATGTGCGGCTGCTCTTCCCCAGAGAATATGTGAGACGTGGCCGTCGGAAAAGGCCTGTGGTCTTCCAACATGTGGTGTATGGATGAGCGACACAACTTGACGTGGAACTGAGGCAAGCGGTCGGCTGGCGTGACATCTCTGCGTGTTTCTCTCAGCAGCCGCTGTTTATGGTGGCAGCTTCTCACGACCGGGAAAGAAAGTAGTAAAAGCTCCACTGTCGACGTCGAAATCCTGCGCGGCGAGCCGGGGTGTGCGTGTCTTCGTCAAGGTGACACAGGACGACTTTGGTGGTGTTGATTACATCTAGCGAGGCTCGGTCGCCGGTATTGTAGAGGTGGATGACGCGGGTGGTGGTGACTCTCGCGGAAGTGAGGAGAGGAGCGCTGGAGCCGAAGTCCGACCTGGTAGACACGGCGGATGGGACGGAGTTGAAGACGAGGAGGCTTTTGTTCGGCGATGCGGACGTGCTGGAGGACCTTTGTCGGCTCGTGGCCTACTTCACCACCCGCTGGTGGAGCGAGTGTGGTTCTCATGCGAAGCATGTGTGGGGACGGTGGTGGTCAATCGATGCTTGGAAGTGACATGGCCGCTTCCCAAGGCAGCAGTGTGGTCTGAGTGACGCGGGGGTGAGCTTGAGCGGACGGTCGGGACGGTGTGGGTTGTTGCAAAGTGTGGTGCATATTTAGGAGCCCATGATGCGCAGGGTGGAGTGGCTGGGAAATATCTGGGAGCGCCTGGAAAAAGGCGGGTGTGTTATGTATTAGATCCGCGAAATCCTTACTATCAAAATCCACTGTGGTCGGACTGAACTGAAGACTCGTTTGAGTGTACTGCGGGGGTCATGTAAGTGGTCGCCAGGCGTTACTCGACCCAAACGGGTAACTGCACACTGGGAGAAGGTTTTCCAGCTGTCCATCGCATTGAAAAGATGCATGGTAACCGGGTCGCTACGGCTAGACTACAAACGGTGTAAAGAGAGCTTTCCTTTTTGCCATTCTATGGCCGCTTTTTTGGTCCAAAACGACGCGGGTTTGGACGAGGAACGCAGTCGGCTTGCTTTTTGTCTATGGGCTGGAGCCGATGGGCTTCGAACTTGGAACCATGGCGGTTGCCATGGTTCCCAGCGCCTCCACCGGTTTAGGAAATTCTGTGGTGGCTTTCCCGGAGGTGATTTGTATGTGGGCGCGAGAAATCACTTCTCAACAACCAAAGCTCTCCAGACGCTTCAATGACACAACTTCTGTCAGACAGCGCTTCAGACAAGCAGCTTCACAAAGCGAAACAGATACCTGCCGCCGCAGCTCATGAGTGCACCAGCCGCATCCCGACACCAAGCCTCTCTCTTGTCTTCACTACTCCGTCGCCACGGCGAGAGTATTCACCCCGCGCCAGCAACCTCGCGAGTCCTACCAGCACTCTTCGCGGAAGTCTGACTGTACTAAGGAAATCTGAGAGTGGGATAAAGGATCGCATGGTTGAAATGCTGTCAGAGTTGCCTTCCCAATAGTATATCCTTTGCTGACTCGTTCCCCCAGGCACCATCCCCACGTCACCCAGAACCTCGTCAGAAATACCAATTGCAACGTATCCCTGCGCTGCGATCAACCGTACTTTCGGTCGGGTAAACTGTACATATGGTCCTCGCAATCGGACAGCAGAAGACCAAGTCCGTCTGCTATTACCGACCGAAAACTACCTAAATGGTCTGCAGCAATCCGTTCACGGCAGGTAGCAAACTGCTTTGCACTTCGGATGGTTCAATGCCATGTACCAGGTGCTCCAAGTATTACTTTACTAGGACGTCTAATCGCCTACCCACGAATGGCCCAAGGCAGCACATGATCACCGTCACACAAAACGAAGGGAAATCAAAGTCATCGAATGACATAGTGAGAGCCTCGCGCACAGAAAGCGATCGCGCTCTGGCCATTAATATTAATTACAACGATTTCGTAGTCTAAAACGTTCTTCATCTCAAAAGACTTCGTAAATTCTTCAACACACACGTACACACCGCCGCCGGATTGCACCGGCAACGCCGGAGAAAGGCCAGCCAAGCCATCTCCCCACAGCCGACGGGAGGAGGGTGGGAGGGGGGCCGACCGGTCTCATGTGGAAGCATTTCCTTCTTTCCCTCTGGGGCCGAAAATGCCACCAACATACCCACCGTCCGACATGTGCAGAACAGGGCCCAGACAAAGCAAAAAAAAGAGCCATGTTCGTGCTTCACAGCTCCATCATGCCAGCGCCGTTGGCGGGCACGGCACGGTCCTGTTGCTGGGCGGCGGCATGCACGCGGGCAGCGGCGGCCTTGGCGGTGGCCTTGACGGCTTCGACGGAGGTGTGGAGGATGGTGTGGGCGGAATGGTCGGCGGGTGCGCCGGAGGTCTCGCCGGCGAGGTAGTAGGCGGCGCGGTTGGCGAGGAAGGAGATGTGCTCGGGGAGGTAGAGCGAGGCGGCGATGACAATCATGCTGGCGAAGAGGAAGACGAAGGAGTCTGTCGCAGCGAGGCAATGTTAGTAGTTTGTGAGGGCTTGAGACGACGGCGGACGCACTGAAGATGAACTTCTCGGTGGGCGTGAGCATGTACAGCGAGAAGGTGACCTCGTACTGGTAGCGCTTGCGCTGCAGCCAGCGCAGGACGGCGGTCGGGTACAGCATGAGGGCGAGGGCCAGGATGCTGGCGGAGGCGGCGAGGAAGGCGTAGGTGAGGGTGGAGGTGTAGTAGTAGACTTGTTGGCTGAGCGAGGTTGGGTCCGAGTAGTGCGACATGGGTAGGATGGAAATCTCGATCAGCGGTTGCTTTGGTAATTGGCGTGATGGGCGGCGCTCCCTGCTGGCGGCACACGGGTAGGGGCGGACGGGTGTGAGTGCAATGGCCGGATCCGCGCGCGACGGTTAATATGACAATTGCGGAGGATGCTGCTGGGCTGCGCAACGGGTGGTGCCTGCGGGCGGAAAAGGAGCGCGCGTTCCTGCGCCTGCACGACACGCGTGTTTCAGGGTCTCTGCGTCCCACCCCTCTGGCCACCCCCAACCCAGGTCACGTTCCGCCCATCCGCACTTCCGCACATCGCCATGGCGTTCCGCTGCATGCGGCTCCTGCTCGCCCCAGCAGCACGGCCCGCCCTCGCTCGGGGCCTCCGCCATCCTCTGGCCTCGCGTCCGTTTGCCGTCGCTGCTGCACTCCGCGGCCCCAAACCTCTGCCGCCTCGACCTACCGTCAACGAGGATGACATCACCGAGTCTTTCCTCAAAGGCAGCGGCCCAGGCGGCCAGAAGATTGTACTGAACCACCCCGTCATTTGCTCGGGTGCCCACTGACCGTGCCGCGCAGAACAAAACTTCGTCAGCGGTTCAGCTAAAACATCTCCCCACTGGCATCGTCATCAAGTATCAGGGCACGCGGTCTCGGACCCAGAACCGCAAGACTGCCCGCCGGATGCTGGCTGAGCGGCTTGAGGAAATGGAGAAGGGCGACGAGAGCCGGACGCAGATCAAGCGTGCCGCTCAGGCCAAGAAAAAGGCGAGCAAGGCAAAAAAGTCACGCAGAAAGTACAAAGCTCTCGAAGATGCCAAGAATGCCGCAGTTGGTGGTGATGGCGTAGAGACGGCAGCAGAGGACGCTGCTGACGAGGAAGAGGAAGAGTGGGAAGAAATCGACAACGAAAGCATCGACCAGAAGGACGAAAACCCCATCCATCAACCAGAGAATAGGCCACGAGGCCCGTGACGTCTGCTCTGTTAAATGTTGTCTTTGTTGGCCATACGGTATCGCTGCTCTCGGGCAGCCGAAGCTGTTGTCTAAACCCTACGAAAGCTGCCGGCCACGCTCATCAATCTTACGGTAAAGTTCCATCAAGGGACGACAATGATTCGAAACCACCTCAGAATACCGCTGGAACTTGAGGACCTCCACTGTGGTAGTGATATATGCCCAGCCGCATTGATCACGAATCGTAAGGCAGCACTCCAGCGAGCCGGAGCAGCGTGTCGTTTATCTCTGGTTCCTCGAAAGGCCTGTCTCGGTTGTACTCGTCTGGCTTGCCACAGCGAATCCTTTCTGTCGAATAGCTGTTGACGAAGACGTTGTCGTGGGGCCAGTGGGTCTAGTAGAGGTAAAATCAGCCTTCTTTCTTCAAGAACCCTCCGCCGAACCCGACGCCATTGAACAAGCGCACTAACCGTCCCAAGCCTCTTCTCGAAGAACTCCTTCTTCTTTTCCAATGTCTCCGCCTTGGCGAATTTGGCCGGCGCATAGCATGCATCTACCAAAACGTCAGCAAGCCTGTCTCTCTTCGTCCCACCAAGCCCATAACAAGAAAACTCACACACAAGCGCCCTCGTTTCCTCCCCCTCGGGCACGACGTTCCAATGCACCGTCCGGCTATCCCATACAATGAGATCACCGGGCTCGGCACATACCTTCACCTTCTCGCAACCCCTCTCCTTAAACCACGCCACCTGCTCATCTGTAAAACCAAACCAGTCCGTCGGCCCCCACGTCTCCTGCTCCTTCTCGTGGCACCCAAAGTACTCCTCCATCAACCGGTGCGACCCCTTCAGCACCACCAAGCCGCCATCCCGCGGCCCATTGGGCGCGAAGTTGATGATGCCTTGGGCACACTGCAGGCCGGTGCGGTGAGGCGACTGGTCGATGTGCGGCCACGCCCCCCAAGGCTCGCGGGAGGAAGTGGGAAGCGTGAAGTTGATGCCGTCGAAGGAGGCGAGCAGGGACGATGTGCCCCAGAGGAGCGAGAAGGCGTCGAGGACGCCCGGTTCGAGGCGGGCGCGCCAGACAAAGGATTCGTGTTGGACGGCGTAGTGATGGTACATGCCGCCCCTGCCGCGCGGGTATTAGTGGCTAGGGCGAGGTGGTGATGGGGAGAGTGGTTTGAGCGATCACGCACTTCATGTTGGCGGGGAGGTGCTCGGGCGTCCAGGTGCTGCGGTCGGAGCGCTTGAAGCCGTATGGGAATTTCTCGAGCCAGGCGTACATGTCGTCGATGTACTCGGTGCAGCGGGACGGCGGGACGGCGCCTTTCACGACGGCGAAGCCCTGGTGGAACATGTCGTCACGCCAGTCGCCGTACTGGGCGTGGTCGACTAGCGTGGGTGCTTGGGTGGAGTGCGGCATCTTTGAATTTTATCGGGGTGTCAAGACGAGATGGGGTTCCAGAGCGGTATGCCTGTGCGGTTCACAGACTTGAAGGGTATCTTGGCACACGCCTCAGACCCGCGAGCTTTCTTATGGACTCGACGGGAAGTCCGGAGCCAGACTTTTGCACTTATTCACCCGCCACCAGGTGAGAAAAATGGATTGCGTCGTCGGAGAAGGCCATCGATGCCGACTTGGGTGCGGCGCAGCGGCCACCTTACCCCAGATCCCCCACTTCTGCGGCCGCTATCACAGCGATGCAGCGTTGCATGCGGAGATACGTCGGATATCTACAGATTCACTCCTCATCGGATGTTCCGAAACCCTGGAGTTGATTGCTGTTACGAGGAGATGGTGCCGCTTCCGGGCTTTGGCCCCACTGGTCACTGAAGTAGTCCAGTCAAAAACACCTGGGATTGTTTCCTTCTAGTAAGATCATCTTGACCCTAGTTCTACATACCCCGCGCACATTGGTTCTTCGCAAATCCGGATCTCCGATAGGACGTACCTCGATGCTTGACCCTACTATGCTGGTCAACGATGCCGTAATGCTTGGAAGCCATATCTGTGATTCCGGACTAAAGCTTGCAGAATATTACTGGGGGGGAAGTGCGGATGTTACCGCAAGTTGTATCCGCCTGCTCGTTCGGCTATGCCAAACGGATCCAGGCGCTCTATGATGTGCATGCAACGCCCTGATAAGGTCAGTTGGCTGCAGACTCAAGCGGTAGCTGCTGGTTTCTCTTAAAAGTATGCGATGACACTTGGAAACTACTTTGGTTTCGCTCTCAAAGATTTCTCTCGCTCCAACGCGGACGTTTTGCTGTCCTGCATCGAAGTGTTTGGTCGTGTGAGATCGTCTTGAGTGGAACCTGTGAAAGAGGGGTAGTAGTCTCTACTCTGGAGTGGCCATGCATTTTGAGAAGCCGCTGCTCCTCAAGGAGCTCACGCCCAGGTTGGTGCAAGTGTACTTGCTTGTATCGGTGAGTATGGCTTTGAAAGCTCGCTTTTGAACAGTGACGCTGACAATCCCTTGGTAGCTGGGCGCTATGGTGAGTTTTCTCGGAGCCAATCATGGTCGAAGCTCGATTTGACGAAGAACTCTCAGAATTTTGGCGTGGATAACAATTACTGGTCGGCTGTCGTCTCCATGGACAAGTAAGCGATACCAGCTCAGTTCTCTCTTGGGATGAAGCACGTGGGGAGCGCCTTGTTAATATGCGCCCAGATTTGCCGCAGACCTCGGGACTCGTGTCGGCGGCAGCACAGTTAATTCCATACCCTCGTCATGGCTCTCCATCGCCAGCGGCACTCCAATTGCCGGTTGGGTTATTGGCTGCGTAGTTGCATCAGAGATTACGCGGCGCCTCGGCCGTCGACTGACGGTTGTCATCATCTGCATCATTGCCATTGTGGGTATCATCATCCAGTCTGCCGTAAGCAACTACTGGGCAATCATGGCCGGTCGTCTTGTGAACTCGGTATCGATGGGAATCGAGGCCAACTGCATTCCCATGTACATGTCGGAGCTTTCGGTACGTCTGAATCCGCCTGACCAGCTGAAATAATTCAAGCGTGCTGACATCAAGACAGCCGCCCGCTATCCGCGGAGCCATGGTCAACTTCTACCAGTGGTGGCTCATGGTCGGCGGCCTCATCGCCGCCAGCACAGTCTACGCCACCTCGACATGGACCAGCGAATGGGCCTGGAAGACGGGTATGTTGCACCTCCCACCTCCCATCCGCCTCTACTGACAAAAGCCCCCCACAGTCATCGTCGTCCAAATCATCATCCCCGTCCTCCTCCTCACCGGCATCTGGTTCGTCCCCGAATCCCCCCGCTGGCTCCTCTCCCAACACCGCCGCGCCGACGCCCTCGCCGCCCTCGCCCACATCCGCCACGGCAGCGGCGCCACGCGGTCCGACGTGGAGACGGAGCTGGCCCTGCTCGAAGCGGCGCTGGCCGAGCAGGTGGCGGCGCACCGCGCGACGTCGTGGCTCGACTGCGTGCGCAGAAACAGCAACGGGCGCCGCACCTTCATTGCTGTCGGCGTGCAGTGCCTGCAGCAGAGCCAGGGCGCGGCCTTCCTCAACACGTACCTCGTCGTCTTCCTCAAGCAGATCGGCCTGCCCGACGTGCTCAAGATCAACGTCGCGTACATGGCGGCGAACCTCGCCGGCGCGACGCTGGCCTTTTACCTGACGGACAAGATCGGCCGGCGGTACATGCTGATGGGCGCGAGCGCGTGCATGTGCGTCTTGCTGTGGGTCGTGTCGGGGCTGGCGGCGTGGTATCCGAGCGGTGTGTCCGGGGGCGCGGTGGCGCAGGGGTGCATCGCGGCGATTATGTTGCATGTGAGTAGTGACGGGTTACTTGGCTATTCGCATTCATTCATTCAGCCTTGCTCTTCTTCCCTTCTTTCATTCCTTCCTTCCTTCTTCCCTTCTTCCCTTCTTCCCTTCTTCCCTCCCTCCATCCCTCCCTCTCCCTCCCTTCGCCCCCGCTTACGCCTGACAGTCCATCTTCTCCACCGGCGCCTGGGGCTCCGTCACCTGGACCGTCACCGCCGAAGTCGCCACCGCCCAGCTGCGCGAGCGCACCGTCGCCCTCGCCACCGCCTCGTCCTTTTGCTGCAACCTGCTCATCACCTACGTCAACCCCTTCCTCCAGCTAGGAAATAGTTCTACTTCCGGCCTCGGCCCCCGCGTCGGCATCGTCTACGCCAGCGTCTCCGCCGCCGCCGTCGTCTTCGTCTACCTCGCCGTGCCCGAGATGCGCGGCCGGTCGCTCGAGGAGCTGGACGAGCTGTTCCAGGCGCGCGGCGGCCGTGGCGTGCCGGCGTGGCGGAGCGCGGCGTTTGTGGGGAAGGGGGTGGGGAGGAGGGTGACGGAGGTGCAGAACAACAGGAGGAGGAGGACCACCACCGCCTACTCGGAAGGGGTTGGGAGGGTCGGGAGGGTCGTTGTGGTTGATGATTCGGATGTCGAGGGGGGTGGTGGTGGGAGGGAGAGTGCGAAGGAGGAGGAAGTGGTGGCGGTGGAAGAGAGTCCCAAAGGGGAGAAGGAGGAGCAGGTCTAGTCTGGTGTTCGATTGGTCGAACCGAGCAGTCAACTACCGTTCGAGAAATCGATGCGGTGATCGAGTTGACAATTTAGGGAATATCCTTCCATACTTTGAAGTGTGCACATAAAACACACAAATCACTTTGGAGAGGCCAAATAGGTATTAGAGTCTCTAATTCATGTCATCGAGCTCTACGGCTACTTTGAGTCCTAATTCTTGCCATCATGATCATGATCATCATATCATGCAAAGGTAGTTGCCCAAGCTACTGTCCCACTTCTGCTTCGGGCCCATCAATCGTTCAAAATGCAGAAGTAAACATTACAATCGAAAGAGAAAATGGGGTGACAAAAGCACTAGTCCGGTCCCCCATGCATGCATCAAACTTTTGTCGTTCGTGAAGTTGGTATCAGTGCTCCCCTCTACCTACCATGCTGAAGAATCGCTGGTGAGAATTAAAAAAAGGAGAAAAGGGTAATAGAAAAGTTGGTCAAGAAGAGAAGAAAAGAACCGCTCAAGGTGCCATGAAAGCATCGCCGTCAAAACGGACAGCAGTCACGTCAGTGAAAAGCTTCAGGCTGTCCTCCAACGAGGTATCACGCTTGGCCATGCGTGGCACCATGGCTCTCTTGGTGAGCTGGTCGCTCCTCTTGGAGCTCGGAGCATCAGACACGCAGCGACTGACGTCACCCCATTTGCTGTCAGCAGCCGCCTTCCAAACCGCCGTGATGTCAAGTGTCATCTCCGCAGTGTAGAACATGCGGCAATCGGCCGTCTCATAGGTGAATTGAAGCGGAGTACCCGTGTCGTCACCTTGGCGGAGGCCGTCGCGAACGTTGACGTTGGGATCAGTGGCCGCACGGTTGAAGGGAACATAGCTGGTGTAGTTGGCCTGGTACGTCGCGTTGTACTTGGTCTGCTCCTCGGGGCTGGCGTACTGATAGGCCTCATAGACCCACTGCTGGATGGCGGCCCAGTTGAAGTTGTTGAAGCCCTTGACGCCACCAACAGCCTGTTGAGCAGCATATTGCGGGCGACCGCCAACCACGATGGAAGAAACGTTGCCTTGCTGGCGCATCAGCTCCGAGAAGATGGCACAGGTTGATGCACAGTAGCCGTCGTAGAGGAGGACCATGTTGGTCGACTCAAAAGGCTGATCGGTGAAGTTGCTGCGGTTGCCGTAGCCGCTGACCTCAATGCCTCCGCTGTTCAGAACGTTGAGCGGGTCCGACATGTTCCAGCGGATGATGGAGGTGAAGTTGTCGTATTCGTTCGCATGTGGGCCATACTTCTCAGCCCAAGAGGTGAAGGGCTTGTAGTCCACATCAGCGTCGGTGCGGTAGTTGAAAACGCTGGAGACAATGTCGGCCATGGTGTAGTTCTCCTGCACGATCTCAGGCTCACGGGGGAAGCCTTCAGAGAGGTACGAGAACTTCTGGCCAAGCAGGTCGAGCGTCTCGTGAGCCCTGAAGCGGGTGCCGCCGTACGGCAGAATGGACGGGAACAGTTGCTTGAACATGTCGTAGCCCTGCAGGATGGTTCCGCCTCCGTTGGCACTCAGGTCAATGATGAGCTTTGTCTTGCCAGCAGCCTTGGCGCCGAGGATGAACGCAGTGCCGATGCGCTGGAAGTCGAGTTCGGCGTAGCTGGAACTGACGAACGAAGGAACGGAGAGAACAGCAATGTCCTCGTAACCTTCACCCTCGAGGTAGTAACCGGCGATGAGGTTGTTCTTCTGGAAGATGACCGGGGTAGGGAAGCCAGGAGCAGGCGTTGCGCGCGTCACCGCCCGAGTGGTCGTGGCGGCTGCATCGGCAGCTGCGGCAACATGCACATTCATCTGGTTGACGGAGGTGTCGTCCTGGGGCTCGTCAACGTTCATGTTCGCAGCCTGGATGCGGGACTTGTCCTTGGCATCAGCGGCCATGGCCATGGCGTGAGCAGTAGCTCCAGAGTCGTAGAGGAAGTAGCGCTCTCCCAGAGCGGTGCCGTTCTCGACGTTGCGGAATGAGACCAGGACACGAGCAAAGTTCTCAAAAGTTTGGGAGGTACCGTTGGCGAAGTCAAGCTTGGTCGTGGGACCAGGGTAGACCCAGCGACCACGACCACCTCCAGAGAACATGCCGGTGCTGGCGCCAGTGGAGCCGAGCTGGATCTGGGGCAAGCTGTACATCAAGTTGTTGAACAGAGCATCGGGGTCCTGGAGCGATCCGTACTGGCCTATCTTCTTGAGATAAGTGGCGGCATCTTCGTCGTCGATCTTCAAAACAGCCGAGGGCGTGTAGGTAGAGTTGGGCAACGAAGCGGCCAAGATGTCCTGGTAAACGAAGGGAACAGGAAGCTTCTGGCCGTCCTCGGAGATGGAAACGAGAGAGATGGGCCTTCCCCACGTGACGATGGCGCCGACCGAGTCAGGGACGTAAACCAGGTGACCGTCGTGAGCGGACAGGATGAGGTTGTAGAGGGCCCAACCGAACTCGTACTCGCCGACGAACTTGTCGGCATTGACGTCGGCAGCGAGATCGTCGAGACCCTGCATGAGGTCGACGGAAGGCTGCACCTTCTCGGCATACTCGGCGGGCGGGTTCTTGAGATAGGCCTGGGTGCTCTGCCAGTCAAGGTAGGGCTTCATGCTGTCGAGGAGCTCAATGGCGGCGGGTTTGTTGAGCGGGGCGCTCATGAGGCAGTCGTAGGCAAGAGCAGCCGGAACGGTGGGAGTGGCGGCCGAAACCTGGCCATTGTTGACGACGGAGCTGAGGACCGAGCACGGGCTTCCGGTGGTGTTCTGGCGGGCATGGAGACTCGGCAGATAGGACGGGCTCGGGGACGGGGTGGCTTTGGCACAGGCACCATGGGCGGAGGTGGTCAAGGGAGAGGCGGCGGCAAGCACGGCCAGGGTGGCGGCCAGGGTGAGCGAGGGAAGCTTCATGGCGGCGAGGAAGTTGAACGAAGGAAAAGAGAGCACGGGGGCGTCCTCTCGTTGGCAGATAAAGAAGAAAAGAAGAGGCTGGGCCGGGCTGACTAGGAAATTTAAAGGAGGGTGTGGAGGTTGTGGGGAGGCAAGCACGGCCTAGAGGAATCGCGGATAGCAAGTGGAGCCCTGCCAAGCGTGGTGGGATGATAGATCAATGCGCCGACTGCCGAAGCGCAGACGGGCAAGCGGGCAAACGCAAGAGCCCAAGGGCGCGGAAGGCGCGTTGTTTGGCGCAGCGATCTGCAGTGCTACCAGCAGCGGTGCACCCGCGCTTGCCCAGTGGCACCGGGCCTCCTTTGCACGTCAGGAACAGGAAGCGACGCGCGCAAGGAGAGCGCCCTGAAACGTGGCGTGCAGGTGCTGGGCTGCGAGGACCTGCAGCGAGCGCGCTGGAGAACGAGCGGGCGGGCGCATCCAATGGCACCCACACTCTCACACGCGCAGGTGAGCGCGGTCGGCCGTCTGGCGGCCAGGCGGTGGTGGTGCAGCGCCGTTGCTGCTGCGGTTGAGCGCATGGGCCCCGGCGCGACGTCATGGCTGGCGCCGCCCAATGGGGAAATGTCGCGGGGCGGCAGGCCGGCAGCGGCCAGCGGTAGCCAGCGGTAGCCAGCGGTGCCCAGCGGTGCCGGCGGGCGCGCCTGGGCGAGCCTTGCAGACTGTCAGACGCGTTCCCGGCCGCCGACAAGGCACAGGCCGAGAGCGCACCGCGGCTCTGTGCCGCAACGCATGCCGCTTCTGCACTGCATCTGCGTTGATTCGCTCCAGGCCACCTCGCGCCCCCTCGCGAACCACGGAATGCTGCTGCCAACAACACGGCGCGATCCAGCGTTGCTGAGCCGGGCCCACGCGCCGCTCCATCTGCTCGCGAGTCGTGCACACCGCAGCGACCGACTTCCGGCTGGGCTGACGGCGGCAGCGCTCCACTGATGCTCGCTCCATTTGTGGATCGCGAAAATCGTTGCCAGTTGTCGGCCCGCCTCCATCGTACCCAGCCCCTCAACCAGCCCCCGAATCTTCATCACCACCGCCACGCGCTTCGCTAAGCACGCCGCCTGATGCCCCCATCGCAAAGACCGCGCTCATCAATGGCAACATCTCGTATCGTCCCGATCGGTTGCAAGGAAGTCTTATTGCGGCTTAACCACCAGGCCTGCGTCTT
This sequence comes from Diplodia corticola, assembly GCF_001883845.1. Taxonomy (NCBI): domain Eukaryota; kingdom Fungi; phylum Ascomycota; class Dothideomycetes; order Botryosphaeriales; family Botryosphaeriaceae; genus Diplodia; species Diplodia corticola. Next base: position 144,248 of record NW_017971526.1, read on the forward strand.
GGCGTCTTGCTCGAAATGGCATCAGCCGTCATACCACTTCGAGCAACCGTGAAGACGCCAATCCAGCAGCATTTGCCATGGCCAACACGTTGAGCACAGTTTGTTGTCAGCCCCAAATTCTCAAATCCCCGGATCGTGTCGCACCCGCGGCATGACTTGTCGATCCATTCCGCTGCTCGACCGGATCCCTTCCCCGCCCCGACGTGTCTGCAGAGACAAACAGCTCCTGTCAGCGCAAGCAGGTGCCCGCGCCCGAGATGCACTCGCTCCACAAAAGTCCCGTAAACCCCAGCCGGTCAGAGTCGTCGGTCGTGCAGCGCAGATGCTGCAAGCCTCCCGTCCCGCGCCGCCTGTCCCGAGGTCGGTTGCACTGCGTGGCCGATCAGCTGTGCGCCGCCTCACGCTTCTTCTGTGTCTTTGTGTCACGCCTTCTCGCGACACCCTACACCAAGATCCCGCGTCGACCTGCCCCTTGGCGAGATTCATCTCATCAAACATGGCGGCATAAGGGTCCTTGAATTTGCTCGCGGCTCCGACGTGTGACGACCATTTTGCTTGCACCACCACCCTTTGCCTTGATGCACGACTCCAAAAAAAGCTTCGCCGCTGACCGGTTGCTGCTCACCCCCTTTTTTGTTCCTTTCTCTGCATTAGAGCCTCATCTTGGCACTGACTTCGAGATTATTGATGCACAGTAAATACGAACCGACACCACGTTGTGCCAGGTCCTTTCGGAGATTGTTTCGAGCTAGTCGAGCTCTCCGAGGGAAAGGCGGAGTCCTCGAGGCAACACCATCAAACAGGAATCGGGTCGAGACCGGCAACCCGCATGCGTTTCACCGGCTGGTTCGGAATTGTCGGTGGTCGACGAGGCTTATGTCATCACTTAGCCTGACAGCACGACGTCTGCTCATCCGCATTAGGAAATGAAGTCACGTAGCAAGCTCCCAATGAGGTTTCAAAGTGAGAGATTTTCTATATCTTTTAGGTCTTACTATTCGTACGCATCATCATCATTGTCATCATACGCTCAACGCCTCCGGGTATCCTCACTATGATTGTGAGCAAATGAGAAGCATGCAGTGTCTCTCCGTAAGTAAAAGGGAGAGCCAAGTGGGAGAGAGAAAAAACAAGAAAAAAAACAAGCGGAAAGTAGGAACTACGAACATAGACCAGGCACTGAGACCTACCCTCTCCTGGTCAGCGACAATGGGGATTCAAACCAACCAACCAACCTCTAAGTGTACCATTCTATACCGTTCGTCATTCCCTTTTAGATGATGGTCCGAGCAGTCCCGCACAATTTTCTCGCATCACTCTCATCAGTCATCGACCGACTGAAGCCGACCGACCGTGCGGAGCCCACAGCTCGAGCTCCCATAAGCCATTGTCTCAAAAAAAGCACGATGATCATAGGGGGCGCAACGTGGGGGGAAGAAGAAGAAGAAGCAAAAGAAAAGGCTGCCGCCCGTCTCAGCCACCACCACCACCAACCACGAACCCTCACACACTCTCCTCTCCCTCCGCCTCCTCCTCCTCAGCACGCCTCCGCCCCTCACCAGCCTTAACCCTCCTCTCCATCTTCTTCTTCGCATCGACGTCATCCCTCCACTGCCTCCCATACCTCGTCGTCAACCACGTCAGCCCCATCGCCGCCACCAAAAACCCCGCCGAAATGGTCGAGAACCAGCCGACGCCGATGCGCTCGATGGCAGGCAAGCACAGCGCGCTGCCCAGCGCCGCAAAAACGTACCTGATGACGTAATTCCCCGCGACGACCTCTGCGCTCTGCGCCTGCATGACGTCGAGACAATACGTGTTGAGGGACGGAAAACAAAACAGCTGCGCGACGCCCTGCAAGAACATGGTGACGACGGGCAGCGGGACGCCGCCGCTCGCCGTCTCGATGCTCCACCCGTACACGAGCATGCACGCGGGGATGACGCCGCCGAGGAAGGGCAGGCACGAGTTGAGGCGGTCCTCGGGCACGCGCTCGCCGCCGCGCTTGCGCATGTACTTGTGCACGACGCGGTCGGCCCAGCGGCCGCCGAAGAAGGTGCCGAAGAGGTAGCCGCAGCCGGGGGCGATGTAGAAGAGGCCGGATTGGATGGGCGAGGTGAGGTGGAAGCGCGGGTTGAGGACGTAGCGGATGGGCGTGAGGAGCGAGTACATGTTCCAGACGAGGGCGGAGGATGCGAGGCCCTGTGGGGTGTGTTAGTTGTGTGTGTTTTTGAATATCAGTGAGGAGGAGAGGGAGAGAGGGTCCTTCTCTGCTGTCGGAACCATCTCATAGAACTAGAGGTCCGAGAGGAAAAAAGGGGGCAGAAATGGAGGGGCGGGCAGGCAAGACAGCAACATACAACGGTGATGAGGTTGGGGTAGCGGTACAGCCGCAGCACGCGGAACGGATTCGTCCAATGCCACATCTTGGCCATCTTCTCCTTCGTCTTTAGCCCTTTGAACTCGACCGACCGCTTGTAATGCGTCGTCTCGGGCAGCAGGAACAGGATCAGAGTGAAGCCGAAGCCGCCCAGTGCCGTCTGCAGCCAGAAGATGTCGCGCCACGAGCGGAACGTCACGATGATGCCGCCGATGAAGGGGCCAAAGGCCGGTCCGACTAGGGTTCCTGAGAGGAACCAGGACAGTGCTGTGCCGCGCTCGGTCTGGTTCGATGGATCAATGTCAGTGAGAGGTGAGAGAAAAGGGTATTGTGGGTTCGGCTGTTCGGGTGCTTACGGGTCGGAAAATGTCACCGATGCAGGAGGAGCCGATGATGAGAAAAGAGGTGCCTTGGACGGCGGTCATGATGCGGAAGACGAAGAAGGAAGCGAGATTGGGCGCTAGCGCTGTGCCGACGGAGAAGGCAGTGAAGAGGAACGCGCTTCCTAGTGAGGCCTACGACAGCAAGAATCAGACCAGTTTCACACATCGGAAAGTTGGGGCTTGGAAGAGGTTGGTTCGAGCAAGTGTTCTTTGCGTACCCATCTTCTACCGTACACCTGGCCGATCGGGCCCCAGAACATGGGCGAGATGCCCATGAACAACATGTATAAGGCATTGCTGATGTTGATGGTGGTGCCGTTGCTGTGGTACGTCTCGGCGACTTCCGGGATGGCGGCCAAGACGGTAGTGCTGGAGATGGGTGCCAGGAAGCCGCAAAAGGACAGGACGGCGGTAATGATGTTTTTACGAGTCAGGGAGAATTTATCGTAGATCTCGTCGCTGACGGGAGGACCGCCAGTGTGGGTGGTGGGGATGTGAGCGATGTCGTGCGTCGTGACATGGGAGATGGTGTGCTCAAGGGTGGGTCTGCCCTCGTCGACCGTCGGCTGCTTCTCCAGATCGATACTACCGGCGCCCGATCCGCGACGGGCCGCTCCCGGCAGCGAGGTCTTGGCCTTCTCTGGTGGAGGCGGACATGGAGTCGGCATGTCCTGGCCCTCCTCGACCGGGGCACCGGGCGCGGAGATGGCCTCGAAGCGGGACATGACGTGCTGGGGAGGGAGGCAGGCAGGGGACTGCAGGTGGATAACGAGAAGCAAATATTACGAGGCTCGAGGCTCCTTATACACGAAGGACTGGGAACAAAGGCATGAAGACTGCTACCAACAGAAGTCGCAAGAAGCACTGGGTCTTCAAAAAAGACGGGAGCGAATGAAGAGGAATGCATTTGCTTATGAGTCAATTTCGAGTGCAACGGTGAGCGGGTAGGCGGCCGTCTCTGGCGTCGATCTTACCGCCGCTAAGGCGAAAGATTTCTGACGGATGGTACTGAACTTCCCATTGAGGCACGATCTGGGGCGGGGTGGATCGCGGATCACCGAAGCATGGCGGACGGTGGCGTCCTCTTGCGGATTGGCTGCGGTTGCGAGACGAGCGGGCTTATCGTGACTTGGTGGCCAGGGGTGTCGCCGACAGCGGACGGGGTGAGGGTTGAGATGGCCAAACGGGCGGGTGGTTGCAGTGGCATTGGACGTCGGGAGCGGGCTGGCGGCGGGCAACCCGGTGCCGCATGAGCGATATCGGGGCGACATTGCACCACAGCGGCACTGAAGGCGACTGTTTTGTATCGACCTGGTTTCTTTCGGTCTTGCCGCTCGCGGCGCCGCAACGTTTAGCCGATCGACAGCTCGTTCTGCATGGCCGTGCACGTCGTATCTCGCCCCTCGTGCCACTTCACCACCACCTCACTCACCTACTTCCAGGCGCATGCACCTCATGGCGGTCCAGACGAGGGGAGACTCGGCGGACACGTCGTGGCGACGCTTGAGACGCCCGTTGCCGGCTCTATCGAGTGCGGAGGTAGATGTTCGTGCAGTCGACGTAGGTGGCTGTGGAGTCGGATTCTTTTCCGGCGGCTGCGGCAAACACGCGCTTTGCCGCGCATAAAAGGAAGTTTCGCCCGCCGCCCGGCACCCAAGTGGCAGCTGCAGCAAATTCTGCCGGCCATGTTCGCCAGGAATGCCCAACAATTCGCGCATCGCTCGGTAGTGGAGCCGCACGACATGGCCTGTTATATCAGCCGCAGGTGAGGTCATGTCTCGTTCCGACTGTCGAGGTCGTGATGACACGAGCTGGTTTTCCATGACGCTTGCCGCTCCTGTCATCTCTATACTAGCTCCCCGTCTCGTTCTTCTCTTCCTTTCACTGTCCGACCCGATCATGTCAGCCGGGCCATAAGCCGGGGTTTGTTCGTTCCTTGGACCAATGTCCAGTCAGCACTTACTTTGCAAAGATTGTCCCCTCGCAAGCTGGAGATGGGTTGCGGTCAACGATTCCTCAGGTGCAGCGGCTATCGCTTGTCGGCTCCGGCTCCGGCTCTGGCTCCAGCTCTGCTGAAGGCCACGCCGTAGGAAAGTTTAGGCCATCTCGAACTCTCGCAGAGGTGCAGGTCGCATGATTGGAGGATGGCTGTGATGCTGACGGTGGAGCAAAGACGTTGCCGACATGCGCCGGGGTTGGTTGACCCCACCTTCCACGCTGGGCCCTTACGTGAGCGCCGCTACAGAACATCCATGAACATGAAGTATCAAACAAATCCATGCGGAAATCTCCTCCCCCACGTTTCTCATGTCCACCCCATTTTCCTTTGCTCATCACCACCTAGAATTGCCCGCCACGTCATCCGTGATCGGAGAAGCACTGACTCGGGCATTGTCTGAAGTAGAGAAAGAGCGAGAAAACACTGTTTCATCCTGTTCCCACCCACTTCTCCTGTACTGCGCTGAATTTCCACGGTGAAAAGTTCAATTGACTGCTCCAGGGGTCGCCAATGTCTCCCTCGGACTCCATCTATCCAGTCGCCATCATTGGTGGCGGCCTTGTTGGACTATCCGCTTCCATCCTTCTGTCCCTGCGCGGAATTCCTAATGTCGTCTTCGAGCGTCACAGCGGGACTTCGATCCATCCCAAGGCATGCGGAATCAACCAGCGGACCATGGAGATCTTCCGCGTCATGGGCATCGAGCAAGACATCTACAAGGTTGCCGCGCCCCCCGACATTGCCGGCCGCACCGCCTGGTACACCGACCTTGGCTCCTCTGGCCGCGAGATCGTCTCACGAGATGCCTGGGGCCTCGGCCAGTACGCAGAAGAGTACGCGAAGCACAGCCCGTCGCGCTACTCCATCCTGCCCCAAATCCGCCTGGAGCCCATCATCTCGCGCCGCGCCAAAGAGCTGAATCCATACGGCATTCACTATGGCAAAGAAGTCACAGACGTCTCAGACGCCGACCATGACCACGTCCTCCTCACCGTCAAGCCCACCAAGAGCACCTCTCCCGACGACACGCAGCTCATCCGCGCCCGCTACGCCATCGTCGCCGACGGCGGACGCAGCATGACGAACAAGCTCGGCGTCGCCTGGGAGGGCGAAGCCGACATCTTCCACATGGTGACGGCCCACATCCGCGCCCCCCAGCTCCGCGCCCTCCACCCAGACCCACGCAACTTCCTGACCTGGTTCACTTCCCCGGCCATGGGCGGCAGCACCAACACGGGCTTCCTGTACCAGATCGGGCCGTGGCCGCTCGACGCCCACCCGCCCGAGTCGCAGGAGTGGGTCTTCGCCTGCGCCCTCATCGCCACGGACCCGGCCGCCTTCGACCGCGACACCATGGTCGCCCGGCTGCGCGCGACGCTGAACCTGCCCGGCCTGCCCGTCGACGTCATCAGCCTCAGCCACTGGAACGTCAACGCCATCACCGCCGAGCGCTACCGCGTCGGCCGCACCGGCCGCGTCTTCCTCGCCGGCGACGCCGCCCACCGCATCCCCCCCTGGGGCGCCCTCGGCATGAACACAGGCGTGCAGGACGCGCACAACCTCGTCTGGAAGCTCGAGCTCGCCCTCAGCGGCGCCGACGGAGACGCCAATCACTCCCACTCCCACTACGACGCCCTCCTGACCAGCTACTCCGCCGAGCGCCGCCCCATCGGCGCCGCCGCCGCCGCCTCCTCGCTGCACAACCTCCGCAGCCACTCCCTCGACATGGACCGCGCCCTCGGCATGGGCGCCGACCGCTCCGCCGCGGACAACGCCGCCGCCATCGCCCCCTTCTTCGACGCCCAACACCCGCTCCACCGCGCCAAGCGCGACGCCGTCCGCGCCGCGCAGAAACAGCTCGACACCGAGTTCAAGGCGCCCGGAACGGAGGTCGGCTGGTTCTACCCGCAGGCGGACCATTGGGGCGAGGGGGTCAGGACGAGGCATGCGGGACAGCTGAGGGAGGGGGCGGATGGCGGGGATGGCGATGGGTTGGAGTTTGAGACGGAGTTTTATAGGGCGTCGACGGTGGCGGGGCATCATTTGCCGCATGCGTGGGTGGAAGGAAAGGAGGGCGGGGAGAGGGTTGCGGTGAGGGATCTGGTGCCGTTGAGTCGGATGGTGTTGCTGGTGGGGAGGAAGGATGCGGGGTGGGAGGCGTTTGAGAGCGGGTTGGTCAAGGTGGAGGTCGTCGGGCATGAGGGGGGTTGGAGGGACGTGGATGGCAGCTGGCGGAGGCAGCGCGGGGTCAGCGACGAGGGCGCGGTGCTGGTGAGGCCGGATGGCATCGTGGCGTGGAGGGGGGAGATGGACGATGGGCTGTTGGGGAGGTGGCCGGGGATTTTGGACACGGTGCTTTATCTGTCTGCGTCGGGTTGTTGAGAGCTGGGCTCCTGTGTGTTGGCTTGTGGATTCTGCCTTGTTTGTTTGTACGAGGCTGGGGGGATGCTTGAAGACATGTTGGCCTGACGGGGTCGGGTCGAGTGCATGATGCATGAGCCATTGGTGGTCTTGTATCTACGTCTCCGAGAGCGTTGTTGCCAATATCCTTGTTAAACGTGGCTCCATGTAGCTGGATGGCATCGCGGCCGGGTCATAGGCTGCATGGCTGCTTCGCCGCACGCAGCTCAGCCCCGCTTAAAATTTCAGCCTTCTGCATGTAGGTAGTTACGTCGTTGCGAATTTTCTTTCACAGCCTCAAGCTGATCATGCTCATCTTGTCCCGATTCGGGGTGGCATGGTGACCGGGGAGCCTCGCTGCCTCGTGAATCCTTCCAGTTTTGCTTCTTTCCTTGCTATCAGCCTCGCGATTGCCTTGTGGCCCACCGGCGCCATATTGGGAAGAGGGGGTGGTCAGATGGTGAGCACAGACATGGCAAGGCTGAGGCGAAGCACGCTCTTCAGCTCCCGCCGTTGAGATAACCAGGCTGTCAAAACATCGCCATGTGTCATTATACCGCAAATATCGATATGTATGATAGACGGAACCTCCCAAAGCAACGAAGAAATGTCCGAGCACGTCAGGCGCTCAGCGGCTGAGGCTGACAGAAGAAAATGGCGGCGAATTTGGCATCCAGGATCTCCCCGTTGACCTGCTTGCTCTGGTCCCTCGCCTCGTTCTGGCCCCAGTGGCAGTTGACCAGGGCTGAGTCGATGGCGTCTTTTTCCCCCACGTTGCCGTTTATCTGCATGGCCCCGTCGAGAACCCGGTTTCCAATCCATGACCGCGTCGGAGGCCGGGGCTCATCCGCAAGAGTGCTCCCCCGAAGGCTTTCATAGCCGCTATCGCTCCGTTCCGAATCGTGCCGCTGGACGGCGAGGATTGATTCGTCCAGGCTCGGCGTCTGAAAGCCGTCGTTGGAGCTCTGGTCTGGCGGCTTCGCTTGGAGAGCCTGCACTCCTCGGAGAACGAGCTTTGAATGGTTAGCGTCTGCTTTGCATTCAGGGAATCAATACATACCTCCTTGTTGCCGTCGTCGTCAGCCTTGCGCATCCCGAAGCTGGATGGTTGGGAACAAGCGTGGTTGTCGAGAAAGGCGGACGTTTCTTTGATTCTTTCTCCCTCTTGGACAATAGCGGAGCAGCTGCTCAGCGTCCGTTCGATCCTCCCAACCTGCTCTTGTAGCTGAGGGAGGCCGTCGCCGATATTTCTATCGATCCGGCCCATTAGGCCCCCATAGTTGGCAAGGATGCTGAGAGTGAGGCAGCTTTTCTCGCGCTCCAGATCGGCAAACGCTTTCAGAATCATGTCTTCTGCCTTGCCCCACTGCCGCGCCTTCAATAGTCTTCTCCACCGTCGTGAGATGTCTCCGGCACCGCCTTGTCTCAGCGCCTCGTCGATACTCTCGGTGGTTTTCACAAGTGCTCGGACGTGGGGCGCAACCGTGTCGAAGCACAGTACTTCCTCTAGTGATTTTAGCAGATCCGTTATCTGGAGGAGTTGATCGATCTGCTCGCGGTAGAGACTGCAGCGTTCGCCGGCGTGCTCGACATTGCGGTATAGCGTTTGAAGGTTGTTGACGAGGGTCACGGTGTATTGCAAGAGCTGTGAGGCGCTGGCAATAGCTCCGATAACCTCAAGACCGGACATTGAGGAGATGGTACGTATCGGACAGAATCAGGTGCGAGGGGACGCCACCGTGAATTATGGCGACTGAATAAAGCGAACACAAGCCCACAGCCTCGCGCCCTTGAGCCTTGCACCCTTGTTGCTGCGCATCAAGTAGAAAAAGGTGCACAGCGCAGACAAAGCTCTTCGAAAAGCGGGGACGCGCCACGGTGTGGGGTTCCATTGGGAGCGTCGAGACGAGCCGGCGCATATGGCGGGTATGCGGGAAGCGGCCCAAAACACTGAACGCTGTGAGAAAAGCGAGGCGACCAACCGAAACTCGTTGACTTGGGCTGAAGACTGCAGCAGAGTGAAAAGAGAAGGCTGAGCGGGGTTGACTTCAGCCTCGCCATGGGCATTCCCTTGGCGCATACATACCTCCCCTATAACAGGTTCCAGACTCGTGGAACAACATCATGCAAATGTGACTCGGCGGCGACACTTTATATCTCTCTCCAATGGGCGAACCTGGCGGCAAATCCGGAGTGCACGCCATACTTACACCGAGGATACCGACCGCAGTTCTCGTGAACCTGTCAGACGGGGTGAAGGATTCAATTTCTGCAGTTTCTGCAAGTATATTTCTGAGCAACGCTTATACAAGACTCCTTTTTGCTCTCATATACGGGCGAATAGCGGAATGATAATGGACGAGGAGGAGGAGGAGGAGGACCGAGGATATTCGGCAGGACGAGGCTATCTGCAATCATATTCATTGTATGTACTGCTCTTTTGTGGTTAAGCCCGTAGCATACATGGAATCTCGCGAGAACAAAGTCCAGTAGGTGTACTGCTATGAGTACATCATCTTCATTCATGGAGCGTTTCATCGTAATAAACAAGAACCAAAAGATTTGGTTACTTATGCCGAAAGAACGGAACGAAACGCCGATAAGTTGCTGCCTTGATAATATGCAAACGCCCTTGTATCAATGATGCATGATGGAAATTTACCTTCTGGAAAAGAACATGGTTGCGAAATCGGCATCAAACACATCCCCATTGACTTGCTTGCTCTGGCCAGTAGCGCTGTTATTGCTCCAATGTGAGTTGAAATTCTGATCGCCGAACTGGTCGATGCCGACATTGCCATTGAGCTGGAGAGCCCGTTCAAGCGATGTGTTCTCTGTATATAGTCGGGTTCCAACTTCTTTTTGTCGGGAACACTCGATGTGTTGTGAATAATGGCCGGTTTCAAGGTCCGGTGCCGAGTGCCGACCGGACACTAGGGTTGTGGAGCCGGTTGAACGTGCGCTAAGATGACCGGGGCTAGGCTCCTCCTCATTACCGGCGGCATATTCTAGGGCGGTACGCTTCTGCAAAAGTCAGAAAAAAAACTCACAGGACGGGTAGATGGGTTGTCTCCTGGCTGTCGCTCAGGGGTCAGCCATGTAAGGCTATCCTCACCTCTCTGGCCGTGCTCAGACAACAATCGGATGGAAGTCTATGGTCGCCGAGGGTTGAGCAAGCCAACAGAGTGCTCTCGATTCTCTGCACTTGGCTCTGGATGTCTGGAATGCCGGTGGCGAGTCTTGCGTCGATGCGGTGGATGGAGCCTCCGAGGTTTTCCAGAATCGCAAGTGCCAGCGTGCTTTTGTGGCGCTCCAGATCGTCGAATTTTGCTGATATCAAGGCCTCTGCTTGCGGGATGCGGGCTCCTTTGAGGCGGTTTCTCCATTTTGTCGACGGATTGGACGGGTCGGTCACGAACTTCTTGGCCAGCACTCTCAAGATGGCCTCGACGGTTCTAACGAGGGCATCGATCGGAGCTCTCAATGCATCGGATTGGAGCTGGTCGTTTTCCTTCATGAGGGTGACGATTTGCTGGAGTTCGTCGGCGCGTTGTTTGTAATTTTGGAAGCGCTCCGAGGACCGGCGGACATTGTCGGACAGGTCTCTCAGGCAGATGACCAGCTTTCCGGTGATCTGGGCGAGCTGGACAATGCTGGCAACAGCCCCCACCACCTCCAGGCCTGACATAGCCTCCGTGTGGCTTCGGGAAGGTGTGCAGTTTCTTCTCTTGAGCAAGGCTGAGGGATTGCGCCAGCACGCCCACGGATTCGAAGTGCGGGAAGGGGAGACCTGGGTGGCGAGCACCCGGTCGCTTGGGTAAGCGGTTCCATCATTCGAGAAGTGACACGAGGGACGTGTACAGCATATGCGGGCATAACCACTACGGAGTACCGACGCCGGAACGTCTCCACATCAAAACAGAAACGGAAAAGATCCCTGTCGACAAGCATCGGCGGGGGACGAAAGCAACCCGGAAACGCAACGGAACCGAGAAAAAGCAAGGGAAAAAGATAGAGAGGCGGATGAACTGCACGACCGGCTTTGCCGCTCACTGAGCCCTCGAAACCCAAAGTCCGCATCATTGGTGATGCTGATAAATCTGCTGGCGCTGACGCTTGGCTGCATGCTGAACAGGGGTGTTCATTGGATCAGCGATGTCAGGCAGAAAATTCGTTTGCCTGGATATGCAGAAGCAAGGAAGACAGCCGACAAACCAGAGCGGGCGATCAAACGATTGCGCGCATGCATCGTCCGAAACGCACCACCAGAGCCTCAGCAGCTCTCTTCACACATCCAGCACTCTTCGTCCCGGTCCCCTCAAACCACTCCCCGCATCACACTCCAATCGCCTGCCGGCACGGTTGCAGCTGCAACCCCTCATTTAGGCTGCTGCTATCACCCTATATGCGACCAAGCCCACGATGCCGTGGAACCTCATTGCGCCTGTGCGTCCACCTTCCATTGGCTTTGAAGATCAAGTGCAACCATTCCCGCGGTGAGAAAAAAACAGGGAATATATCATGTCTGCCAGCTCGTCGCATGCATGGAGGCGGTCAGATTCCCGGATGAAGACTCCATGGATAAACGGACAAGCGCCAGAATGAGTTTTAGACCCCGGTGAATGATACTGCGCACCGACTACTCGCGAAGACAGCAACTCAGAAGCCGACGCGTGGCCGCCATGGGTATATCATCAAGCCTTAGGCTTGAGCAGGATCGTCCATACTGCCCTTGGCATGGTTTTTGGGAAGGCTTGCCTGGTTATGGCAACATGCTCGCGATGCGGCTCTTCAACATATCGCGGAGATAAATTGGCTACTGTCCTCGATACAGCATGGACTCCAGTGACACCGCAAGCACCAGAGGACCACATTGACCATAGAAGCGACACACCCCTTATCTGAGACTGTGAGTATATCTGTGTAGCCCCTCGTGCGTAGGCTGATTGAAAAGCCATGCCTCCCGAGGAATCTTCGATCCGGTCCAACACTGGGACCCAGACTCAGACTGAGACTGCATCCAAGACTCCGACCACTCCAACAACAACTGTCGCCTCAAGTTTGAAGCAAGACTTCGAGAAGCGTCACCCGAAACTTGCTCCACAGGCGAACATGCCTGGGAACTCGGCCCAGCACGGTGAAGGACAGTCTGCGAGTGGCCCAGCCGCTGGCATCGTTCGCACGTATGAAGGACAAACGGCTGGGGACTATTCCTGGCAGACGAATGGGGACATCAATAGACCAGCCGGCACGACCCCGACATCAGTGAGTCACAGTAAGGGTACTGCAGGCGGCTATTCTACGCAGTTCAACGGTGATACTTGGGGCGTGAACGACACTATCTCGAAGAGACTCGGTCAACAAAACGGGAACTCTGATGGAAAAAAATAGGCCTGAGATCCTCGCGCTCGTTTGGTTCTCCTTTTTCGTATACATTTCATTACCAATCTGTTGTATTCGCTACCTACAGGCGATGATCTCATTAGCGGATTTTCCTCACGCGCGGGCATACCTACCCCATGGAATCACCAATTTGATATTGGAGAGATCAAGGTGCCTTACCTACTTCTGTTTAATCCCACTCGCTTGGTTCGGTTCTTATGATTTCCTACTGTCTCTCAACCAACTCATTCGTCGTGTTCCGACTTACATGACTATTCAACCAGAACATGTTTCGGCAAGACGATGGTATCATTCAGTCCTTTCCTTGTTCGGTTTATAAACATCTATCTAGGGTTACCTATCACCTAAAGGCTGCAGTCATGATCAGTCCTTCGCTACCATTGCACATGGGATATAGACCCGATCCCTCTTTGTACACCATCGCCATCCGTGACATTGTATAACCACCACCGCCTCCGTCCTTATCTGATCCGTGTCGACCACTGGGAAGCCGGGATGCGGAGCGTATCACCCGCATGTGCATCTAAACGAAAGTGGGGTACTACGGGTCCTGGGTTGCATTCGATGCAAATGTGATCGTCGTCAAATAGGCGAGCCTCAGCTCGGCCCTGTGCGGTGCGACGTTAACGACGCTGCCGCTGCAGCCGGCGTCGTCGCGTCCGCAAGGCTGCGCTTCAGCCTCGCGTCGTAGGTAAAAGCCAGCGGCAAAACAACCGCCAGTATGAGTGCGATCAGCAGCGCGCCGACGATGGCGACGGTGCTCCGGGGATGCTTCAGCTTGAGGTAACAGCTCCTGATGCTGGTCATTGTTGAAGACCTTTGGGGCGGGCGCATCTCGCCATGGGGTTGCTCGGGACCAGAGACTTCGAACGCGACGCGCGGGTCGTGGGGGCTCGGTGGTGGGTTCTCCATGCCTGATGAGCGCATGGGTGTGCGTGGTTGGCCGTTGCTGCTCGGGTTTCGAGAAGGTTGATTGGACCCATCGTGAATACATGACCTGTGGTCGTTGACGGTGAAATGGTATGATCCATGACCATGACGGGTTGAAGAAAAGCTACGGCGTTCAGCGTAAGCTGCTGACTGCTATGATAGCCCTTACCTGGGCTTATTAACATCGCCGTTGATCTGTGTCGAATCGTGGTTTGCACAGGCGCCGTTATGCAAAATCTGGTTAGCCGTAGCTGAATGCTCGGGGGTCGACATGATGGAGCCGAAACTGATCAATGAACATAAGGACGATGTCGGACAAGGCTGACGAACACCGAATGAGATGCGTCCCTTCGTGCATATGTGGCAAGGGCGGGCTTTATGTAGAAACCACCCGACGCCTGAAGATCCCGGCGGGAGCTGGACGTGTGGCTGCAAAGGCCTGCGCAATGCGCGTAGCATAGCCGCACTAGGTACCAGATCCATCCTTCACCACGCGGGCGCCGCCCGAACGCCAGACCGCCGCCAGACCGCCGCCAGACCGCCCCCGGGGCAGACTTGCAACGGCGCTTCACAGGACCCCGGCCTTCATCCATGACCGTCTGACTTAGTTGCAACCATTAGAAGCTGGGCCGCAAATCCGCACACCCCATTAAGTATTTCACTAAAGAGTTGGTGGGGCAGGCAATGAGGCTAGACCACAGTGAGATGTCAGCTGCGCCTGTGGCTCGGATCCATCAAAAGATACGAGGTTCCCTGCTCTAAATTCGCAAGAGGCTGGAGGCTGGAGAGAGAGACTTGGAAAGCTTGTGCGTACCTACCTCCAACTATGCAGAAAGGTGCTCCAAAAACAGACCTTGACCGCAGGTCTGGTTTTCATTTCAACGTGGCTGGTGGCTTGTGCGTGGTGGTGTTGACGGATGACTGGCTTGAGGCAAGGCTGATAGGCGCGCCCAAGTCCTATGATCAACGAGTTTAAAAAAGCATGGCTGCACCGCCATGTTCCATCGCGCATCTGCGCATCCACTTTTATCGGCTCATTATTTCGAGGAAACCAGGAGGCATGGATGTTGGTCCCCTCGAGAGGGCTCGGATCTCCGCTAGTTGCACATCATCGAGACGAGTGACGTGAACCCTGCGGGGCGGTCGCGGGAGTGGTTCAGCTGGTAAGTCTTCTGGAAGCCTACGTGCGTTGATCCCGGCCCCACTTCTCCAATCACATCACATCTTGGCTGCCTGCACGGCCGACCAGGGTATCTTACTCGCTCGCACGCGGCTACGAGGCAAGATACAAGCGGGGCGAAACAATGCTGAGGACTCAAGCATGCTCGCGAAACCACGCATCGAACTGCTTCAGAACCGCCCTCGCATTCTGCTCAGGCCTCGCAGCATCCGACCCGAAGCGAAACATCAGCGCCTGGCCCAATCTGCTGGAATCGATGCCCACCTTCCACCTGAATCTCTCCGGCGGAAACCACGGAACTTAGTGATGATGTGTTGTGCATTCCGGACACCAAGGTGGCAAAGGTGTTTTGCCGAAGGCAGGACATCCTGGTCCAAGTCCTTGAAGAGAGGTGGTCCATGGGGAGAAGTTGGGTCCTTGAAGAGAACTTTGACATGTCTGGATATGCAGAGCTCAATTGCGGTCCAGCCACGCGTGAACCAATCAGAGAGGAGTAGCGCAACACAGGGACTCCCGTCATCTCTCCACTCAAAGTTTACCAGGGAAGCGTCGTGGATAACGGTAAATGCGGCATTCTCATAATCAGAGTTCATCCTGAGAATAGCTGTCTTCCTGGCGTCACTGTCCTAGTAGCGGCGGTTGATGCACGGTAGGGCGGACAGTTTCTGGGTCCATCGCTTGGTGGCTTCGAGGGGGAGGGGGCCGTGCACGCCGAGTGTGGTTTGCCATTGTTTGGAGTCTTCGGGCGAGAATGGCGCTTGTGTACTGGCGGGTGGCTCCTTCTCGAATAGCGGGACGTGTATTTCCTCGAGCGGTCCGCGATGGAGTAGATCTTCGTCCGGATTGGCGTCTTGCGGATCCGGTGTTGGCTTCCCATGGCCATCCCGAGGCGAACGCATGGCGTTTGCGTGGATTTCGAAGTGTACAAGGAGCAGTTGGATCACGAAAATGGCGAGGCTGTAGCTGAAGTTGATTTCGGGGGCGAAAAGCAATGCCTTCCTTGGCTGACAGAGCCAATCACATCGTAATCAGGCTGAGTACTGGGGATGACCAGATAAGACTCTATTCCAGCGAAATGTTTGGTATTCAAGGCTGGGCAGTCTGGGACAGAATCTGAAGAGAGAGAGAAAGAGAGAGATGGTACTTAGCGTCTGATTGGAACAGGATGCAAAGAACAACATGTCCATGACACATGGACTCAGGCAGTCTGGACAAGTGACGGAGAGATGCAGGATTGAATGCTCATTCATCGCAAAGCCGCACCTCTCATTGGTCGGAGAACTGCAACACCTTGGGCCTGACAAAGCGTCGCGATAGATGACACAAGCGATGACGATATCGAGTGTTGACAGGTGTGCGGTGTGTGGAGCCCAATGAAGATCCACGACCACGAGCCGGATCGGAAGACGACAGTATAAAGGGCGGCGACGCCTTCCAGACGCAGGCGGGTGAATCAGCAGAAGGCGAAAATAAGCAACGGCTGGGATTGCTAGCTTCCGCCAGCTGGTTCCCCGGTTTCTACCGCAAAGAGCGGCTTGTTCGGCAGCTTTCGTAGGGCAGGAGCTATGGCGCCCGGCATCGGCGATTCGGCATCATCGGCATCTCCTGCCGCGCACGCGCTGCCGCCGCGAAGACTCGGGACCGCCAGAGCACCGCACCATGGAACGCTGGTCGACGTGTCCAGGCCGGCATAGCACGACCATGGCCAGTTTCGCGACGCCTGCAGTCGTGCAGGGCGTGCAGAAAGTGGGGAACGGGGAAGCTTGGGTGGCCGGAGATAGCCAGCGCGGGATCTGAGACGGGCGGGAGACAGGCGGGAGACAGGCGGGAGACAGGCGGCAGCCGCGACCACACAGAAGGCGCCTGACATGGTGTGATATAATCGCTCCCGGCCTGTGCGGCCCACGCTCGGTGGAGCCCGAGAATTGTGCGTGTGTCGCGCGCCCGCCGTTGCCTCTTTTCGCCGACGTCATGCATACTTATTGCCTTCAACTCCGCTGCTCCCCCGACCTTTCTCTCTGCTCTCTCCCGTCGCCACGCACAACATCTCTGCCCTCCGCCACCTCGCCGCGAGACCTGCCCCACGAGCGCTGCCCCAGTCGCCCCGCTGCAGCCCGCTGCAGCCCGCCAGCCTCCACCCCCGCGCCATTGAACCCGTCCGATACCCCATTGTTCAACTAATTTCCCGCCCATCGCCGCATTCACCGTCACCATGAAGATTCTTACCAAGGAGGAGGAGCAGGCTCACTACAAGTGAGTCTTCCTTGCGATTGCGCGCATCCATCAAAAACTTTGCTGGCCGCTCTCGAGCTCGCGTGCTGACGGGAAACAGTGCCACGGTCAAGGGTGGCTCCCTAGGTCTTATCGCCGGTCTGGCAGCCAGTGGCGCTGGTGTTTTCTTTGCCTCGAAGAGATACCCCATGTTCCGCCAGCTCTCAATTCCCTTCCGGACCTTCCTTGTTACCTCTGGCGGCACCTTCGTCAGTACGTAGCCGGTTACTCGTTCGCATCAGACACGGCAACAAGCAGCTGACCGACTTTATCAAGGCATCATTTCGGCCGATCGCGCCTCGCGCCGTTACGACATCGAGACCAACCCGGAGAAGAAGCGCCTCGAGGAGGAGGAGAGGGCCCAGCAGGCGCTGCTGGAGTCCGGCAAGACATCGTTCGAGAAGCTGAAGGACTGGGCCGCCGACAACCGCTACCCGATCGTTTTCGCCGCATGGCTGGCTTCCATGGGCGGCTCCTTTGCCATCGTCTCGCGCAACCCCTACCTGTCAGGCCAGCAGAAGCTGGTGCAAGCCCGTGTCTACGCCCAGGGTCTGACGCTCGCCGTGCTGCTGGCCAGCTTCGCCTTCGAGGCCAACGACGCGAACAAGGGTGCCGGTCGCTGGGAGACGGTCAAGGTGCTCGACCCCAACGACCCCACCCACTCGCACTACATCGAGAAGAAGATCCACCACGAGCGCTACCAGGGCGAAGATCAGTGGAGGGGTGCGTATCTCCCGACATGGGCCGACATCACGACATGATGTGCTGACGTTGGTTACAGAGATGGTCGAGGCTGAGGAGCGCAAGATGAAGGCCCGCGAAGCTGCCGCCAAGGCCAAGGTGGAGCAGGACCGCAAGGAGGGCAAGCTGAAGCCCTAGATTCCTCAGTAAAACATGATTCCCAGGCCAGTTTTGTTAATGCGCATGTCCATTTCCCACGAAGCATCTGTTCTATCTCCAGTACGGGGTACAAAAATCTAGTGTTTGGTGCATGCCTCATAGAGGGAGGAGGGTGTTGGTCCGTTTCTTTTGGGATTCCATGGTCATTGGGTTCGGGGGCGTCGGTGAGCAAGCGATTGGCTGTGAATACATAGAAAGCTGCGACTTTCTCTAATGGTCATTTCGAGCTTATTTGTGGACAGTGTATGCATTGCGTGCTAAAGTGTTACAGACATGTTGCTGCCACAGCCAATAACCGTTGCGGACCCTTGCGTTGCGGACCCTTGCGTCGGAGCCATGTGCTGATGGGACAATGGTGAGTGCCTGATCACAGCATGATGCCACCATGTTCTGACTTCCTGATCTGATACACGTACAAGTATGATTTGCTCGCTTCTCGCTATCTCAGTCGATGCCCCCCCGGCAACCCAACATCACGCCGTCCCGCTCCACCAGAAACACAATCAAAACAAGGCAGAACGCTTCATCCAGACCGTATACCCCACCACCCCTAGTAATCCTTGAACGGACACCCCTGCTCCACACTGGCCTCCCTCGTCTTCTCGGCCACCAACTCCCTGGTCAAGCGCATCAGCCGCTCGCCCAGCTCGCGGTCGCCGCTCATCTCGCTCCCCTTCTCCACGATGGCGGGCGGACACACGTACTCGCCGCTCCGCTCCGTCGCCGTGGCCGCGTACATGGTCGACACGGCGCCCTGCATCGCGCTCTTCTTGAACGGCGCCGCCAGCACGCTCATGCCGTACCCGCCGAGCGGATACGCCTCGTGGATGTGCTCGTTCGTCTGCCGCGTGTCCACGATGCCCGGAAACGACGCGTTCACAAGAACATTCGGATGCTCGGCGCGCAGGTGCGCCGCGAGGTAGCGCGCGTACAGGATGGCCGCCAGCTTCGACCGCGCGTACTGCGCGTTGGGCCCCAAGTCGCGATTCAGCTCCTCCACGCTCTCGAAGCGCGTGTCGGCGGGCGCCAGCTCGTGCAGGTTGCTGCCGAGGTGGACGACGCGCACGAAGCGGCCCTCGGCCGCGGTGCGCTTGAGCAGCGGCAGCAGGTGCGACGTCACGACGCTGTGGCCGACGTGGTTGACGGCCATGTGCAAATCGACGCCATTCGTCGGCGCCCGCTGCGCCGTCATGATGCCCCGCGCCGCGTTGCAGATGAGGATGTCGAGCCGCGGCGTGCGCCGCGCGATCTGCGTCGCCGTGTCGGCCGCGGCGTCCCAGTCGGACAGGTCGCACGGCAGCCACTCGACGCGGGCGGCGGCGGCGGCGCCGAGCTCGGCGCGGATGGCGGCCAGCGCGTGCGAGACGATGTCGGCCGACTGCGAGATGATGAAGAGCTTGGCCACGTTGTGCGAGAGCAGCGTGTGCGTGCACCCGTAGCCGATGCCTTCGCTGCCGCCCGTCACGACGGCCACCTTGCCCGTCAGGTCGGGAACCGCGTCCAGCGAGAATTGGGAGTCGCTGGGCGCGAGGGCGTGGGCCGGCCCGCCGAGGTTTTCGGCGATGGTGGTGCGGATGGCGTTCATGCTGGGGAGGGCCAGGGATGAGGGGGTGGTGGTGGAGAGGGCTGCTGCTGCTGCTGCTCTTGGTCTGGGGTGCTCGGCCGGATGAGGACGACGACGTGGGGTGGTTGTTGTGGGTCTGGGGTGGAAGAGGCGGCGCGACGATGTTGTTGTTGTTGTTGTTCGTGACGCGGGGAGGAAGGGGATTGGTGGTGGTAGGGATGACGCTTTGCTGGAAAGCGGCGTGGAGGGGAAGTGCCTGATGAGACCGGGTAATACTGTTGAGGATGACATGTTTCTATCGGGAATGGGATGTCACGTATGTCAAGCACTGCACCCTGCTCCCACCCCCGCGTTTATCACTTGCCAGGTTCTGTCAGCTGCGAATGCGGAAACGGTGGCATGACGCCGTCAAATGGAATTTGCCAAACGGTGATGTCAATTGTCGAGAGGAGCCGACTACCAAAGTGTGGTAGAGGATTGGATGACGCATGGAATGGCTGCTTCGGGTCATGGTGAATGCTGTAGTTCAGCCAATGACGACTGGCGGCGGCAGATGCGCACCCGGGGGCCAGCCGCTAAATCGATCGACGTCAAGGTACGGCCCTGTCCGTCTGCCCATGCGTATTCCTGCCGATTGCCATGTTTTTTTTTTCTCCGTGTTTCTCTCCCGTCCCTTTTTTAGTGTCAACTTTAAATGCTGCACGTCTACCGCAGCGAACATCCACCCCGTCGACTCTCTTCGTCCCCTGATTGCGCCATCCTATTGGCGATGGCCCCCTGCGGCAGCGTACATCAAGATGCAGTATTAGATGGCGAGTGTGTTATTTCCATTTTCAATAATGAATTCAATGTACAAAGGGGATCGACACTACACAGATCAGCGGTGCTGCCAATATGATTCAAAGTGCAGGATAACGAACGGCAAAGATACAAGCTAAGTGTTAATCACCCGAGAGGGAAATGTCATGAGAAAAGGGATTAGCAGGAAGCAGGTGAGCTGGATAATGGAGAAAGATCAAATACATACCGCTATGCGTTATTCCGAAGCACCGTAGTATAAGCCGTTTTCAAGTCGTTTACCTCGCACAGTTCGGGAGGGGGGATGCAATGCCGTTGTGTAGCCCACGGGTTGCGCAAGTTTGCGGAGTAGTTTCGGAAGGAAATGGGTCCTTCGACGAGAAGCTCCTGTTCTTGTTGTTGACATTTCACAAGACAGAGATGGTACTTGAGACAGGATAACATCGTATCGTTGAGTGTATTGAGACGGAATGTCCTCAGAGAATCATCATCAAGCTTGACGAACCTACTTTCATATGTCGTAAAATGCAGGTGATTTGCTACATATCCTAGCTCCCGACAGCAAACAAGGGGATAGGTATGGTGGCGTGCGTGGAGAGAATCTTGTACAGTGTTCGTCGATGTGGACGGTATACAAGACAACGGGGGTCTGTATATACGTAAAGGCAATTAAGAAATCATCATAGTGATAGTTATGTACTTTGAGATAGATGTTTGCACATTCTACGAAAAGACTGGATTTTCCCATCGCATTGCAAAGACGTCTTCTCTCAAGTCAGGAAAAGCCAACCTTGTGCGGCGTGTTCTCTTCGGTAAATGGGCATGTAGGTCTAGAAGGCGACAGTCGTTGTAATGAGACAACAGCGCGTCGCACGTACGTAACAAACCATATTGTATGCGTATATCATCTCCCATTGATCCAGACTGATGATTCCTACAAACAACCACGATAGAATACAACAGCAAAAGGCCCTCTTTCTCCCAGTCCCCGCCTCATCTACACGTTCCAATCCGCCATAAAGCACAGCACATTCAGCAGAAAACACATATTGAAGCACACTCGAAACAGCACTCAAAAGGGTCGACAAAGTAACGATACATACATATACTCCATCTCCACAATCCTTTTCCTCTTCATACTGACCGCACCCGTCGATAGACGGCATCTCTTATTTTTTCAAATCACTAACAAAACAAGGAGAGAAGAAAAAAAACGACATTCGTGTACACAGATCACATCCATAAGGAGTAAGTAAGCAAGTAGGATGTACTGTACCTACAGCTCCCCAGCACCAAGCATCCCCGCAACGGCCTCCACCGCCGCCTCGACGACGGTAGCATTCGCACCGCTACCAATCCCATCGTGTACACTTCTTTGTTTTTCTTGCGTGATGGCACGGTACTGTGATTTCGATCGATGCCCGTTAGCAAAGTAAATGGAGATCTGGAGATCAGGAGGAGGAAGAGGAGGAGGAAGAGGAGGAGGAAGAGGAGGAGGAGGAGGAGGGGGAGGAGGAGGAGGAAGAGGAGGAGGAGGAAGAAGGAAGGAGAAGAAGAAAAAGAACGAAAGGAGAGAAAGAAAAAAACACATCAAAGCACACACTCAACTCACCCTGAACCCAAAATTACAACACAGCGCAATCACCAACCCCAAGCACACCACCATCGGGCCCCACGGGTTATCAAAATCCTTGCCGCTCCGCTCCCGGATCAGCCTGCTGCGATGCATGTACATGGCGTAGCCCCACACGCCCGCAAACGCCGCGACGGCCGTGTACGCCACGGCCAGCGCCCTGGCGACGGTGTTGGTCTCGCCCGCGGCGTTGAACAGGCCCAGCGACAGCGACGCCAGCAGCACCGACACGTGCTGCCACTTGATGAAGGTGCGCTGGTTGGCGAGCCAGACTTTCGCCTCGACGCGGACGGGCCCCTGGTCCTTGATCCAGCGGGGCCCCGGGTCGCGCACTCCCGGCGGCAGCGACGCGGCTTGCTGCTGGCGCGCGCGGTGGCGCTGCGCGTACTTGGAGTACGAGAACGAGGGGAAGAGCGAGCGCACGCCGACGGGCGTCGTCATGTTGCGCTCGCCCGGGGAGCCGACCGCGCCGCTGCCGCCGCCGCCGTCCGAGTCCGAGTCGGCGGCTTCGGCGACGTTGTCCATGCCCGAGTGCGGGGCGGCGTGCGTCGCGGACGCGGTTTGCGCGGCCAGCGAGGCGCGGCGCGTGTCTGCGATGGTGGCCTTGGGCGACTTGGAGAGTTTCGCCATGCTTGGGTTGGAGGGAGAGCCGACTGGGGAGGCCAGCGATGCGCGGAAAGCCAGTGGGCTGCCCCGAGTGCCGAACAGACTGCCCACGGCGACCTCGTCTTCGGCGGCTTTGGCCTTGCGTTCCTGTTCTTCCTCGAAAGCCTTGTGCGGGTCGCGGCGGATGTCCGTCTCGAGCTCGCTGAGCCAGAAGGGGAAAGTGTTGACGTGGTCCTCGAAGAGCTGGGCGACGCCGTGGACGAATTTGGAGAACCGAGGTGCCTCCTTGACAAGGTGCGAGTTCATCAAGTCCTCGACCCACTCGTAATGCTTCTCGCCCTTGATCTTGATCTCCAGAAGCGCGAACGGGAAACGAGAGATCTCGCCCTTGCGAACCTCGTTGAAGGGATATTCCATCGAAGAACTGTCGATATCGCTCCGGTGCCAGTCATCCGGGTCGCGGCAAGGACGATCACGGTCAATCGCGTCCTCGCGGATAAGGGCAAGGTTAGTATCGAGAGAGATGCGGACTCTGTTGTCTCCCGGAATCTGGAAGGCAGTGCGAGTGTAGTTGGCTCTCAATAGGGGCTGAAGGTCCTTCTCCCGGACAAAGGACTGAATGGCATCGACACTCTTCCGGAGCTCCTGGACCTTTGGAGAATCCCCACCCACAGTCCTCTTCAGCTTGTCGATGCTCTTCTCCATCTTGTACTCTCCCCGGATGAACTGCTCGATGTACTTCTCCTTGATCGGGAACCGCAGCTCCTCGCTCGCATCCCCATCCTTGATCGTCTTCTTCTCAAGCACAATCTCGGGCTTCTCCTCCAGCTGCCCGTACCAGCGCAGCCGCAGCGACGAGGCGTTGGGCTCGTGTCCAACCTTATCCGTGTACAGGGAAAACTTGCGGTTATCAAAGTAGATGGACGTGATGGACGGGTCGTGCTGGTTTCCCTCGGCAATCTTGGAGGTCTGCGGGTTGTACACAAGCACAGGCAGGCGACGGAGGATGACGGTCTTGACCTCGAGCAGGTTCTCGGGGTGGACCCAGACTGCAGCACAAAGTCAGCAGGATTCGACATCGGACGGGACAACACGGCCATACACTTGTGCGAGGTGAAGTGCTCGCCGCCGGTGGTGCCCTCGGAAAAGGACATCTCCTTCTTCTCCTTGCCCTCGAGGTTCTGGCGCACGAACGAGTACATGGCCGACAGGCGGATCAGCAGCGGCGAGTAGTCCTCCTTGTTGAACGGCAGGGCGGCCAGGCGCACCTGGAGCAGGGGGCGCACGCGGTAGCTGTGGCCGCGCTTGCGGTCGTGCTTCTTGGCGGCCTTCAGGAAGCCGGTGTAGTTGATGCGGCTGTAGCGCTCGAGCTCGCTGACCTCCTTGGTGATGGTGTCCAGCTCCTTCAGCACCTCCTGCAGCAGCCGCTTGCGCTCCTCTTCGGGCACGTCGGGCTTCTTGTTGTTGGCGTTGTCGTCGCCGCTGCTGCCCTCAGCGCCGTTCGCGCCATTGGCGTCGCTGCCCTCGTCCTGCTGCTGGCCTGCCGGCGGGGTCAGCGGCTCCAGCTTGCGCTCGCACTCGGAGGTGCGGTCGCGCAGGTCCTGGTACTTCTGGTTCTGGAAGTCGTGGACCTTCTCGAGCTGCACGTTGACCAGCTCCTCGACGAAGTTGCCCTCGTCCTCCTCGGTCCAGGTATCGTCGAGGTCCTCATCGCTGCCCTGGTCGGAGCCGCCCTCGCGCAGCAGCTGCTTGAGCTTGTCGTAGTCGATGTACTGGTCGTTCCACGGCGGGTACACGGACCGCTGCAGCGTGCGGCCAAAGCGCATTTTGGCAGGGTGGGACGACGCTCAATCGGTGGGAAAGGGACCGAAAGTTGGGCGGGTGCTGTTCGTCTCGGGGTTTTCTGCTGTGCGAACGTGAGGGTTCCTGCGCGGCCTGGTGGTCGGGACGGCGAGGCGCGAGAAGTCTTGGGAGGGAACGGAGAGATTGCTGGGAGCGAATGGCTGGCGTCGGCGGGGAGCGAGTGAGGTGTCGGAAGAGCTCCCACGTGCGATCAAAGCTCGAATTTTTGCCAGGAAGCCCCGCCCAGCAAACTGCGCCGCACAGAACTAGCCCAGCGCCAGCCTGAGCCTCCCAACTTGCGGCCATGGCGGAATTGTCTTCTCCGACCACCCTGCGTCATGGCCTTGCCAGCCATCGTTTGCTGCGACGCTTCCATGTTGAGCGCTGCGGTGCGCGCGGAATTGGGGGCGCCGACATGGGCCGGGATCCACAACGGGGATCAAAACGGACGCTGTGGGGAAACGAGTGCACGTCACAGGTCGATCCGACGAGCGTGAAGGAAGTTGCGCCCAAGAGCCTTGAGCCCGAGGCCGGCGCCACCCTTATACACATGCTCAATTCTCCGCAGGCGTCAGATGACACTTTCATGCGCTGGTTGTGTGACTCGGGAGGTGTGTCCGATACGTCAGTCGGTGTGATTGGAGGATGCGCATGCTCCAACTGCTATTTCCATTACCATCCTGCATCCCCAACCACCAGAACACGCAAATATACGTTGTCGGGAACCCCTTCTCCATAGAACCCTTCTAAATCGCAATGTGCAAAATCGTTGCTCACATCATCGAATGTGATAGTACACTGTCGTCCACTCGTCTTCGATCGTTACTTCTCCCTCGACGCCCCTGTCCTGTTTCCCGTTTCAAACTGTGCCAAAAAGAAAAATGGATATTAAACAAGCGTCATAATGTGTAAGGCCATGCCAGTTGAGGGGCTCGTGGAGTTTCCGGTTCCAGTTGTATGAAAGCGGCAGATGGCCGACTCCCTCCATGCAGCACGCTCGACACTCTGGCCATCGCATGGTCTCCTTCTCTGCAATCTTTGTGCCTTGCGGTGCATGCTGCCCAGCAAAAACCGCATAAAGCCCGCACCCAGAAGATGTGGACCATTCAGCGCGGCAGCTGAGAGTAGCGAAGACAAACATCGACCTTGTCCTCTCAGTCTGCCTCTTCCACCTCCACCGTCTCCACCCTCGGCTCTTTCGAATCCACAAGTCTTTCGATGCTCGCAATCAGCTCCGCGACCCTGAACGGCTTGCTCACAACGTCGTCCATGCCCGCCTGCATCGCCGTGTTGACCTGCTCGACTCGAGCATTCGCCGTAATGGCAATCACTCTCATTTTGTCGGCAAAGTGCCCCTCCTTCTCCAGCTTCCTGATCTCCCGCACGCACGTCAAGCCATCCATGACCGGCATCTCAATGTCCATGAGCACCACAGACAGATGCTGTGCATCCGCCGCATTTCCGCGCCAGTGCCTCGTCGACCGCAGGAAATCGAGCGCCTCAGCGCCATGGTTGGCCACAAAGACCGTGTGCCCAAGCTTGACGAGCCCTTTGCTCATGACTTGTTGGTTGACCTTGTTGTCCTCGACAATCAGGCAGTCGAAAGGGGGGCGTGCCATCGATGGCGAAGACGACGGGACCGAGTTCGTCGACGTAGTCGTGTTCGTCGTTGTTCCCGGTGTTGTTGGTGATGACGGCCGTGTCACTTGGTTGCTGAACGGACTGGGTGCGAGCTGGTCTTGGCGAGGCATAAGCGGCTGCTCGAAAGTCTGCTCGATGTTCTGCAGCTGCTGCAGGGCCGTCAACTCATGCCCTGCATGTGCTGCTCGGCTCGGCAACACGGATATCCTTGGAAGAAGTCGGCGAGTCTTGACGTAGAATGCGAACGTCGAGCCCTTCCCGGATTCAGAGTCAACGCCTATTGAGCCACCTTGAAGTTCTGTGAGTTCGCGACATATGAATAGGCCGAGTCCAGAGCCTCCATAGTGCACCATGGTACGCGGTGCTTGCGAGAAACGCATGAAAAGGAGCTTCTTTTCATCCACTGTAAGCCCGCACCCGGTATCCGCAACTGAGAAATGC
Organism: Diplodia corticola; assembly: GCF_001883845.1. Taxonomy (NCBI): domain Eukaryota; kingdom Fungi; phylum Ascomycota; class Dothideomycetes; order Botryosphaeriales; family Botryosphaeriaceae; genus Diplodia; species Diplodia corticola. Next base: position 170,619 of record NW_017971526.1, read on the forward strand.
AGGTAGAGCTCTTCGCCGTCCCCCCATTCTTTTCTCTGGGTCAAGTCCTCACGGGGCATCCGGAAATCGAGGTATTGTATGCCTTCACTACTCATCGTCGGTTTTTCTTTGGATGCACCGACGCGAATCTGGATTTCGCGCGCAGATTGGTACTGAGTGAACTTGATGCTGTTGGTGATGAGGTTAATGAGAATTTGTGTGAGTCGACTCGAATCCAGTAGGACCCAGTCGACTCCGAGGCTTTTGTACGAATCTTCCACGATCACTGTCTGCGTTATGCCAGCGGCATTGTATTCGCCGGCGAACATCTTGGAGAGATCATTGATCAGACCGACCGGTTGCACCTCGATCGGATTGATGGAGAAAAGACCAGAGTCGAGTTTGCTGATCGTCAAGATGTCGTCGACTGCAAGCTGTCAGATCAGGGATTCCCATGCTTTACTTGTCGAGAACGTTACCTATTCTTTTCTGGTGTTGAGCGCAATGCAGCACCGTATTGGCAGCGTCGATGCTATTTTCAATGACCATATCAAAGTCTTTGGCGTTTCGGTTCAGCTCCTTCAGGGACGCAATTATATCGTCCGCTAAACCCATTAGCAGACATATGGTAAGAGACTGTCCGGCGACAGCCACCTAGTAGACTCACCCGAGATCATGATGGCACTGAGCGGGTTACGCATCTCATGCGATGTGACATCAATAAAGTTCTCTTGTTGTCTCTTTGCCTCGATCGCATCCTCCATCTTTCGCTTTTGGATACCCTCCGCCCATTTGATCGTTGTGATATCCGTGACTGAACCGACAACCGATCGAAGCCAGCCGTCATCCGTCACTACCGAGAAGGCGTGCTTTATGAAAACAATGTTAGTAATGCTCCACTACTTTGAGGCAGACAGGGGGGCGCTTACGCAGAGGATCCAGGTGCATTCGCCTCCTTGCTGATCTGCTCGCCGAGGAATTCTAAACTCGAAACTCTGTTCCGTTTTTTCCTCCATAAGCTTTTTCCAGCAGCCTTGCACGCTTTCGAGATCCTCCGCATGCATTTGTTGCCACAATGGACTATCCCAGCTGGGCGTATTCTCGCGAGAGTCCCCCATCATCTCAAACCATTTCTCGTTTCGATATCTGTAGCTCCCGCCCATGTTATCGGGCGTAAATTCGAGGATAAATATCCCAATAGGTATGGCGTCAGCAAAATGTTGGAGCTGAAGCTCGCTCTGCTCCAGTTCACGCGTGCGAAGCTGCAACTGCTCCTCGATCTTCTGCTGGTCGAGGGCAGCTTGTTCAGCGACAGTACGTCCTCGTCTGGTCTCTTCTTCTAGCAACAGAACGGAAGCGAGGTAAGTTGTCAATTGGCGGTTGAGTAATTGAATGAAAGTCCTGTACTCCTCGTCATACGGCCGATGATGGTTTAGTCCAAGAACCAGGAAGCCCAAAGCAGTATCGCGAGTGGAAGCGTGGCCAGTTGTCGGGCGAATGGCACAGATAACGACAGACTCGCAAGGCTCGTTCCAAGCTCTCGATTCTATGCCTTGGACCAAGGATTCAGGCAAAGAGCCGTCCTTTGTGCTGAGAAAAAGTGGCTCGCTGGATTCTGCAGCGGCGCGGAAGAATCGCATGTAGCAATCCTTGCCCAAAGCCACGTCAAGGCGGGTTGCTATTGCAGGATGTCCTTCCGGGACGCCGATGCTTCCTTCGAGCTCATAGCGTCTCGACGAGCTTCGTTCTGGGCCTCCGGAATTGGACTCTCCGGCCAAGTCACTTACTGAGTACAAAACCGCGAAGCAAATGTCCTGCGAATTGGATTGCAGGCCTTCGAGTGTTTGGTCCCAAAAGTGCTTGAGGGTGATTGACGCAAAAAGCTTCTCACTGAGAGTGAGCAGAGTTGATATCCTTCGTTCGGTGATCATCTGCTTTGTTGTTTCAAAAACGACCTCGTGCCAGCCTACGATCTGATCGTTCTCTAGAATGGGCGTGAAGCTGAACGAGCAATAAAATTCTTCCTGGAGGCCAGCCCCCCGGTTCAGGAACAGCAGCATGTTCTCGACCATGGCACCACATCCCGTCTCCTCACAATTCCGCACAAATGGTTCGAAATCATCCCATGCTTCTTCGAAGCTAACCCACGGCGGAGAGCCTAGCATCGCGGGATGTTTTGCACCGGCAATGGGGATGTATGCTTCGTTGTAGATCATGTTTAGCTTTGGGCCCCAGAACACAATGGCTGGGTTTGGGCAAGCCATCACCAGGTTGCACATGAACTTCAAGGTAGGAGACCATGACTCGATTGGGCCCAGCGGCGTCTCTGCCCAGTCTATGCCGCGAATTAGTTGGACGTGTGGAACAAGGTTAGGCGGCGGAGGAGTGCATGTCCAATCGTATCGGACATCGACTGGCAGTGAGCTCTGCCGATAGTAGGTACTGGTTCCGGGAGTGAGAGGTACTGCTTCAACAGGTGGCGGTAGGCTGTGTCTTCTCTCGTACTTCACCGAGTCTTTCCTGAACCTCTCAGCTCCCGAACCCCTCCTCACCAAATCCAACTCTTTCATCCTGGGATCCACCTCTTTCCTCGCTTCCACCTCCTCTTTCCTCGATTCCACCTCCTCTTTCCTCGATTCCACCTCCTCTTTCCTCGAGTCCGCCTTTTCTTCCGTCTGCAAAAGGTCCTCTTTTGGCAAGTTTTGCTCCTCGAGTATCCCGCTCAAGTAGTCGCCCGGCACCCCACTTAAATAGTCGTCCGACTTCCCCCTCAAATCGTCTTCGGGCTTCTCCTCAATCGTCTTCTCCACGTCTTCGCCCACGGCCTTTGTGGAAAACTGTATGTTGGAAAACGAGCCGGTCAGATGATCCCGGTGGCGGTAGGCCTCCCCGTACAGCACCTTCCAGCGCCTGCTCACCGTCGTCGCCGCCCAGGTCACACCGCCGTACACGATGGTGCCCTTGCGCGCGCTCCCGTGCATGCTTCGCGACAGGTCGAGCACCCACGCCCTGAACACCGAGTGCGTGACCCACGCGGGCTGCCCGTAGGGGCTGCTCTGCGCGCGGCCCTCGACGACCTCCAGCAGGTTGCCGGCATCCTGCAGCGCGTGGTTGTAGTATATTATGGGCAGCGACTGGGGCCGCGACGCAGGGGACGGGGACGGCGACGGCGGGACGTGGAGGTTGTTCGACGACGACGAGACGGACGAGGCGGCGGACAGGTCCGGCGCGGAGCCCGAGGTGCATTTGGCGAGCAGGTCGACGGCGAAGACGGGCCTGGCGTCGAGGTCGAGGAAGTCGATGAGCGGGACGCCGGCGAACAGCTCGTCCTCGGCGCGCATCGACACCTCCGGCTCCGACTCAGGGCCCTGGTGCAGGCCGGGATAGCGGGGCTGGCGCGAGTTGCGGACGTGCTGCGAGCTGTTGCGCACGCCGAAAATCGACCATGCGGGCTCGCTCGCCGGCCGCTCGCTCGACGTCGTGGGCCGCGAGGCCTCGCTGCCGGCGCTGCTGGCGTTGTTGCTGTTGTTGTTGCTGTTGTTGGCGGCGCCGCCGCCGGGCTGTGCCTGGCAGCTGCTGCTTCCGCCGCCGCCTCCGCCCCCGTTCTTGCTCGTTAGCGACGCCAGCATCGCGTCCTGCAACACACGCGCGCGCGCCGGCTGCGCTGGTGGCAATGGTTCGCTGCTTTTCGCTGGGATGCTCGGGACGCGGTCTGTGCTGGGAATCGATTGGGCTGTGGCTCACAGCGCAGCGATTCAACCGCAACCGCTTTGGAGGGAGTTCAAACGAGGGCCGGCGGTGGTACAAAGGGCGGCGCGGCGAGAGGGCGCAAAGGAGCCGAGTGCCCAAAATGGAAGCCAGCTGACTAGTGGGGATCGGCGCAGGTCGCTACAGGTGCAGCGCGGGTCGGAGGGTCTCGTTCGTGCAGAGCACGGGGGCGGTAGCCAGCCGGAGCGTCGTGTTGGGTGGCGGGCACTTCCAGGTGCTGGAGAAAGCCAGCGGCGCGATTCTGCGCATGGGAATTCTAGACAATGCGGTTTACTGAGTAAGTGAAGAACTGGGCCGTGACGCTAATCGCTCAGATCGCCGATGTGCGTGGAGCGAAATCGAAGCAATCAGGAATTGCCATTGAGCCGCGACCACCGACCGTGCGGTCTCCACCGATATGGAGGGCGATGATTTCGGGGCATGCGTTGAGATTGACAGCACCGGCTACGGAGCGTGAGGCGTCCAAGCTTGCGATGCAGCCTCATGGTTTGTGTCAGGCTTACGTTTGTGGCGGCGCTATACTTGTAGTAGAACTCCGTCTGGGTTCTGTTTCGCCGGAACTTCCCCGCCGTTGGGCCCGTTGCAGGCCGTTGCAGATCATCGGCACTGGCTCTACCAGTTCCCTCTTGCAGCCGACTGCTAGCATGAAGATTACTGCTGCAGGAACGTTGAGTTCCCACTCCGTCTGCAGACATCCTTGTCTTATGTGTGCCGTTGTTAGCACTGCCGACACCCGAGAGGTCTCAGCCGCATTATTATTGCCGGTCCCTAGCCTACTAAGTGACGCCCTGTCTAGCTCTGGTTCGTTCATCATCCACCACTAGCGAAATATACTTGGAACGACGTTTCACCAGAGTACAATGGAGGGTTTTGCTAGAGGCGAACAAGAAGATTACTATTCAAGCCATCTCCGTGGTCTGCTTGTAGGCTTCACGGCGGAGAAGTCTAGTCAACCTTGACCCTAGTGAGAACAAACTAAAATAAAAACTCAGTGGTATCCAAAACAGCACACACCCGGCCAACTCCGTGTAAGATCAGATAGAAAGAAACAAAGTAAAAGCTGCCCTCCAACGAATTCACAGGACGGCCTCCAGCACTCGCTGTCTCCACAAATGCACCTCTCTGTCTTTGCCTTTCAACTGTGCTTCCAACTCTTTGACCCTCTCCTCGAGACTCTTTTCCTGTCCATTGCGCGATAAGCTCTCTTTCCCGTCCTTCTCCTCATTCTCCCCGGCGCCCTTTGACTCGATCATCAGGCCTTTTACGGAGAATTTCCCTGTACAGCTGCCCATTGTAAGACTCCAGCTAACATCAAATGTCTCCTTGATTTTCGAGCCGACGCCAAGAGCCAGGTCACTGTCTTCACGTCCGCCATCGTCCGCGTCGATAGGACTCTCATACCCGTCCTCGCTGACCCTGTACTTCTGAACATCAATCTTTTTGATGCCGCTGGGGACTGGGGAATGCCCCAAGCCAAGATGGGTCGAGAACCCGAGCCAATTGGCAAGACCTTGGTTCGCTTCACCCTCGCCTGCGCCATTCGCTTCATTTTGGCTGCTGAGCTGTGTCAGGAGCGCATCAGCAAGGTCTTTCGCCTCGTGGCCACGCATGCGTTTCCGGCCACTGAGGTCAGCGCGGAGGAGGTCGGCGGCCAACAGTCGCTTGAGCATCTCCCTAGTGACTTTAGGGAGCTCGGTGGCCGCTTCTGCCGAGGCCGGTTGCTTGTCTGGGCTGTTCGACTCTCCGTTGACCAACACAGTTGGCGTAACCAGATGGACCGGTCCGCCAGTGTGCTGTGGCACCTGCAACGATAAGCGTTGTCCTGCACGACTATGTACAGGGGACGGCCCTGACTGTGTCGCAGATGCTGGAGTAGGTGGAAAGCGTGCTTGTTGATTAGGTACTGGGCCTGAAGATGGTCCAGAAACCGGCGCCGGGTTTTGTGGGCCTTGAGACTGGCCGGGGACTTGAACTTGGCCTTGTGCGGCTTCGAGTAACTGGACACTCGCGCTTGTTGGATCCGGCGTAGTTCGAGTGATATCGACTGTCTGCTGCTCCTTGGTGTGTGGGTTTGCAGGGAACGTTACGTAAGGACCATCGCGGACGGATCGGTTTTGTGGTGGCCTTCCGCGAAGCTTCCCACCTGAGACAGAGCCACTACTGGGCCACGCAGATGACACCGCCGGTCCGTGCCTACGCCTAGGTTTTCGGGAACCGGGAGTGACTGCAGAGATGGGCTCATCGAATGCAGAATCTAGAGGTCGTTCCGTCATTGGACTGACTGCCGAAAGAGGATGTGGAGTGCTAGGGTTGTCATGATGGCTGTTCACCTGCCAACGCATGTGAGGAGCACCAGCCGTATTGAGGGCAGAGTTCGGAGTTAGCCCCCTCTGGTTAGCATTGGGTGTTCCCATTGAGGCTGCTGTCCAAGGATCATGGTTGGCAAAGTGGTCAGGATGCGCGCTCATGGGTAGAGCACTGTTCGGATATGCCGATGGTGGATGGTTACCGCTGTTGAACGCGAATGAAGTGTCTAGCTGGGGTCTTTTCGGCGGTGGGGTGTCGTCGTCATCCGGGTCTTCTGCCTTCTTTCGACCACGCTTTGGTTTGAAGGCAGGATCGAGGCCACGGATGGCCAAGTCTTCCTCTAGTGCAACACCATCACGCCCACCTTGAGGGAATGGCTCGTTCAATGGAGGGATATTCGTGTAGTAAGAATGCGGTTTGCCCTGCAAAAAATCGAAGAACGCATCGATATGCATGGCACGCATCCACCGCTAGTTTGTGTCAGGCCGGTGGACTCAAGGACAGAGAATGAAAAAACGACCAAAAAGCCTTGGTCGTTGAGGTCTAAGGAGAATGCAAAAGCAAAGAATAATATAAAAAAATAAAGAGATAAAAAAGACTGGCGGAGAAAGACTGAACGGAGACGGGGAACCAACGCACCTTTAATCTTACGGCGTATTGCTGCACTTTCTGCGTGCTTTGGCCCTTTTCAACATCTGGTGGCTCGACGCCCAGGTCCAAGGCAAGTTGTATCCAAGTTTTGATTTCACCCTTTTCAAGTTTCTTCAGGAGCTCGAACAGATTGTACGGTTCAAATATCTTGTTATCGCTCATGGGCGGCTTCTTAAATATCTTCCTCAATTCGGTTGTGTCATTGTTTGCAGGAAAGTAGGGATTGCAATACAAAACAAAAGCGGCGTATATCTCATCGATGTTGTCGGCCGAGACATTGTCGGTCGATGGCAGTGACCGATCAGATGGTACAAAGTTGGACTGTTGTTGGTGGCTTGGCGAGGCGCTGTAGCGCGGCGAGGCACTGAAGCCGGGAGAAGAGCCGGCCATGTTATTGTGAGGGAAATGGCGTTGGGCTGCCGGGGTGGCAGCCAGAGTCGGGTCTATAGCAGTGGAATATTGGGGGTAGGCGGGACTGGGAGAACCCTGCGGCGGCGGGTACTGGTGATTGTGCGGGGCAAGGTGCGGTCCATTGGTGTTGAAATCCATGGTTGCCGTCGAGCAGTAGTCCGGGCTGCCTCGTTGGTAGCCACGAATTAAGTGCCGCCAATGGCCTTCGGCACTTGTCCCCACTTGTGGGCGCGAGAGCAGTGTGGCGACGCGACGCAGGGGCGAGCAGGCTCCGTCTCACGCGTCGCGCGAGGTGCGCGCGGCCGCGTGCGCGTGGAGCAGGCTTGCCCACGGCTGGATGGTCTTGAGTCGAGATCTAGGGCAGGCGGTGACGCGTGCAGTTGGCAGCGGGCGGCGGTGGGTTTCGGGTGCAAAAAGGCGGTTATGTTGTGAGTTGGTGCCTAAATTTGCGGACGTTTTGGAGGACTTGCTGAAGTTTAGGGGAGTTTGTCGCTAATTTCCGGTATATTTTTGGCAGCAAATGGCCTGAAACGCACCCTCGCCCCGCGCTAGGCCTGACGCAGCCCGCCGCCCTGCACGTGATCCGTCCCATGTGCTCCGCCTGTGCCGAGGTTTGGGGCAGGGACGCAAAGCCGACTGGGTGCATGATGGAGCTTCAAGGGCCCAGGACCATCACAACGCTCCGCTCCTTTTTCGTCGTCCTCCGCAGAACACCGCCTCTGCCGTCGAATCCTAATCTCGACCGTGGCTGCCATTTCCCAAATTCTCCTCTCCATTGAGTTTCTCCACACCCGCTTTGAGAGCGCGTTTCCAAGCTTTCCCACACCCTCCAGCAGCTTTCCCCGCAAAATGTCCGCACAGGCGCAGGATCTCAGGAAGACCTCCGACAGCCAGGCCGCCGGGCCCTCTGCCGCCAGCGCAGCCCAGCAGAGCGACAATGTGGCTCATGCCCTCGCTGGTGCTGGCGGAGGGCTGTTCTCCATGGCCCTGACGTAGGCTCCCTTGACAGCAGCCCCGCCGCCGTCGTTGCGCTGATGCAAGCCAGCTACCCGCTCATCACCCTCTCTACCCGCGCACAAGTCGAGTCGAAGCGGGCGCAGTCATCGACCCTCGATGCCGCCAAGCGTATCATTCAGCGTGAGGGCATCAGCGGTCTCTATGCCGGCCTGGAATCCGCGCTGTTCGGCATCAGCGTCACCAACTTCGTATACTACTACTGTACGTAGCATGTGACAGGCGGAGAAAAGGGCGAGGAGAAAGGCTGACAGACCGTCTCCACAACCAGGGTACGAGTGGACCCGCGCCGGCTTCGAGAAGGCCGCCATCAAGGCCGGCCGAGCCTCGAAGAAGCTCACCACCGTCGAGTCGATGATCGCGGGCGCCATTGCCGGCAGCGCCACCGTCCTCCTCACCAACCCAATCTGGGTCGTCAACACCCGCATGACGGCGCGCAAGTCCGAGTCGAACGAGCAGCTGCCCGGCAGCAAGCCCGCCAAGCCGCTGTCGACCATCGGCACCCTCCTCTCCATCATCAAGGACGAGGGCTTCACGCGCCTCTTCGCCGGTGTCGTTCCCGCCCTCGTCCTCGTCATCAACCCGATCCTGCAATACACCTTCTTCGAGCAGCTGAAGAACGTGCTGGAGAAGAGGCGCCGTGTCACTCCGACCGACTCGTTCTACCTGGGTGCGCTGGGTAAGCTCTTGGCTACATCCATCACCTACCCGTATATCACGGTGAAGAGCCGCATGCATGTTGCTGGAAAGGACGGTCCCAAGGAGGATATGATGACGAGCTTCCGCCGCATCATCAAGGAGGAGGGCTGGGCCGGTCTCTATGGCGGTAAGTCACTCGTAGTAGACGGTATGGTTGGTAGATATACTGATATGTGAAAAAGGAATCGGCCCCAAGGTTACGCAGTCAGTCATCACGGCTGCATTCCTGTTCGCTTTCAAGGACGCTCTCTATGACATGACTGTCAAGGCCAGGAGGGCGGCTATTAAGAAATAAACGGCACCCACTGCGGCACGGAACATGAAAGCAGCCCTCGCATAAGTAGTGGGCTGCAGGGGTCAGGTCACACCACAAAGTGGCTACATACCGGGCCTTCGGTTGCGAGCATCCATTTGGAAGAATGCTGGTTTGCTCCATGTCGAGGCCGTTAGGCGCGACCATTTGTTGTTTGTACGAGCGACGATGAGGAAGCAGATTGCCCCAGACCTCATCAGCACATGTTTCTTGAGTCCCTTCGGCCCAACCTGTGATTTCGGAAGTGTTGTACATGAAAAGCAGATACCTACACGTAAATAGCCATGCACTCCCTAGTATGTCTTAATTATGGCCAATCTCCCGTACTCACATGCTATTTGTTCGCGGTGACACTTTACGGCGGGATCCCACGAAGCCAGTCATCAGCATAGTTCCCCATGGCACCTCGGGTCAAGCCCGAAAGTACGTCGGGATAAAAAAGGTCATGTGCAATGTCATTTTCACATGCGAATGGAAGCAAGCTTCCAGCTTGGAAGTGAGGATCAAACGAGCCACCTCAAACTGGCCACGTTCGGCAAAATTCAAAGCCGAGCGAGCCCGAGGTCGGAGCACCGGAGAGCCACAAGACCACCACAAAGAAGCACAAAAAGGAGCCTTGGGCGAGTCCAACAAGTACGTGGCAGTGTAAGATGGCATCTATCTTATGTTTGTACTGAGAACATAGGCAAGACTAGCACAAAATTTTCTTCATCAAGTTATTCAAGAAAGCTGCGTGGCGCAGCGGAAGCGGTAAGCATTTCTCACTCAATGTGTTCCTCAAACAACCCACTAACGACCTTAATAGCGCCGGGCTCATAACCCGGAGGACAATGGATCGAAACCATTCGCAGCTAGAAATAGCTTTCTTTTTTTTTGCACTTTTTCTTTTCGCATGCCGAGCTATGAGTGGTTGGAGCGAGCTCCATCAATCTCGTTTTGGGCCCACATGCCCGAGAAATGACTCACCCGACCGTTTTCGTGACGATGCCACGGCGGCGTTGACTGGCTGCCCCGCCGATATTAATACCGTGAACCCACCGGAAGGGGGACAAGGAAAATAATAGTTGTTCGAAACCCGTCCATCGCAATTAATGCGCTGGAGGCGAACTTGCGATTGCACATTACTTTTTGACTACAAAGAAAAAGGAGGAGAAAAAAAAAAGAGCACTCCGTGAAGAAGACTGCGAATCGCCCCCCTCCCGAATACCTTGTGAAAGTATGTTTGCATGAAAGACCAAAGAAGCGGATACACAGACAACAATCATTACACGACTTGATCGAATGCGAAACGAGACACATCGCGTGATTTAGAAAGAGAATACCGACGTCGATTCGTGCCCTTGAGGGAGAACCAAAATTTCACACCCGCAGAAAATCATATTACGCAGAAGGAGGGAAGCAAAGAAGTGGTATAGAAACCCATAGCTGATGCACCGTTACCTGATCCCTCCCCAACTGCCTAATAGGAAGACTGAATAAGAGGGAATACCACCTCGCAAGCTATGCAAAACCCAGAGAATGAAGTAATACTGCTGATCATAGCCAAAGCAAAACGCAAAAAACCGCCATCCGTTGATGCAAACGAGCCGCTGCTAGCACTCCACCCCATCACCGGAATTTTTGGTTGGTATACTACACCAAGAAAGGATGTTGAAGCTAAGACGGAATTGTGGGAACCAAAAGCAAAATAAAGTGAAAACAAAGACTTCCACCAGTTGGACCAGAAAATCGAAACCGATTGTAGCACGGTGTGGATGGCGCAAGCGGCAGGACGCTATGTCTCTGAGGGAAAGGACCAGCAGGAGCCATTCCGTCATGCATGGCAGCAGGCCGAACGTATCATCAGAGAGTTGCGGCAGCCGGCAGCATCCACCCGTCCCGGAGAACTGGGCCAAAACGGTGGGCGATGTGACGAGGAACGTGACTCGTCGGCGGCACGCTATAGCCACTTCACATACCGGGCAGCTGGAAGCCGAAGCCGGGGACGGCCGGGGGCACGCCAATCGTGTGAGGCTCTGGCCGAGGTTCCCCTCCCTGGGGTCCACCGGGGCGCGGATCGGGCTTGCGGAAGCGCGAAGCGTTAGGGTCAAATCCGCCGCCATGGTGACCCCCGCCGTGGTTGTTGCGCCGACCATGGAAGTGACCGTGCTTGCCTGTGGGCTCGGGGCCGACCCGGCGACTCATGGCTTTGTCTTTTGCGTCATTAACTGGTTTCCCCATGATTTCAAGACGTGAGGGACGCAACATACCCTTCGATGAGACTCCAGTCCCAATCTCAATGTCGGGCTCTTCGATCACAAGACCCGTCTCAAGGATCCGTCCACCTGTCCCGCCGTACTCGGACGTGACGACCCACTTACGATCGGCCTCCGTCAGACGTTCAATGGGGATAACGCTAATGCCGGTGCTATAGTCACTGCATTCGCGGGGGCCAAAGCCTACGCCCCAGCGAGTCTTCGTCATGTTAGTAGAAAGTTGTCAGATCAATGGGATTGCGAACACACCTGACGAGCCTTGTTGAGAACTTGCGGGTTCTTCTCTTTCTCCATGCCAAGCTTTGCTTGGACGGAGTCAGTCCGGTTAGCCATCTTGACAAAGGCATGGTGCTTTTCCGGATTGACAATGCACGTCTGGACCTCTCCAAAGCGGCTGAATATCTGCCGAAGTTCTTGCTCTGTGGCACTGTATCTTTGGTTAGAATCATCAGGGTGTCAAGACAAAAACCAGACTGAACAACTTACGAGACGCCTCCCACAAACAAGGTGCGACTAAGCACCTTGATGTTGCCCCTAGGCAGAGTAGGGTCATGCTGGATGTACTTAGGCCTAGGATTTGCGCTCGTGCCCCTCTGCTGCTGAGGTTGTTGCGACTGCTGCTGTTGTTGCTGAACAGCAGGTGAGTTACGATGCTTATCACGGTTTCTCCTATTCTTTCTACCACCTCGACGGTTCCCGCCGTGCTCGCTGGATGGCTGGCCATTTGAGCTACCAGGTCCACCGCCAGGTCCATCGGGAGCACCAGGAGGGATGTAGGGGTCGTAAGCACCATACGTTGGGCTCTCACGACGGTTCACCGGAGAAGTGCGCCGATTCTTCGAACCAGGGGAGCGGCTGCGATCACGGTTGCGATCCAAGTCGCGAGGATCATCTCTACTCCTATAGTCTTGCGCAGCCTGGGCCTGGCCATTGGGCGCCATTTGTGCAAATCCGTTCTGGGCCTGAGCGGCTTGAGGAGCTTGGGTGGCGGTCGGCACACCCGGCACACCGGGCAAGCCCTGAGCATTACCGCTCATGGCGGCGATGACCTGAGCTATCTGTTCCGGGCTCCAACCTTGTTGCACCAAGGAGCCTATGAACTGCATCAGAGCCTCGTTGCCGCCGGGCATACTTTGAAAGGCCTGAGGCATCAGAGGGTTGACCGGCACAGCAGGAGCCGGTGCAGCAGCCGACGCAGGTGCGACAGTACCCTGGCCATTGGGCTGGGGTGCATATGAAGGCATGGGCGGAGCAGTCAAAGCAGGGCCTACGTTCTGTTGTTGCGGTTGAGGAGCGGTGGCATATTGCGTGCCGTTTTGATACTGGGCATTCTGCGTCGGAGTAGCAGTCTGTTGCTTTCCTACGTTCGCCAGACTCGCAAGCAGTGAGACTGTGCCAGAAGGCGCTGCTGAAGCTACTGGTGCTGCTTGCGGCTGAGCCGTGGGGTTAGAGGTAGCACCCGTTGGAGTTCCGGTCGCTGGAGGCGCAGCTGCAGATACGAAGACATCAGACCCCTGTTTCGGCTCACGGTGCGGTCCCTGGGCGTTGGGGAGAATCTTACGGGCTCCTAAGCGCTGCTTGAAGTCGGCAAGCATCTTCGGGGGAAACGTGTTGCCGCGCTCCCAAATCTCAACCATCTTGCCAATTCTCTCCTAAATAAGAAAACAACAAGTGAGTAAAGCAGCTCAGATGTGAGTATTTGAAACTGTTCGACTTGCGACGACAAAACAACTCGTATCCGGAAGACAAATGCTGCGCGAGACGGATTCGACAAAGCGTACCTTCTGGTCCTCTGGCGCATTCTGAATGAGGTCGTACATCATCGGAGGGAGCAACTGGGTCGCAATGACAACTCCAATGGAGTTCGGCGCCTTTGATACGTCAGAACCTGCAGATGCTGCATCTTCTTTGTTCAGCCGGGCCTTGTCCGCCCACTGCCGCACGACGGCATCAAGTACATAGAGTACGCCAAGCTTATGGGTGTTGGGAGAGGTGTTGAACCGGTCGCGGATCGTCTGGAGGATTTGGGGACATTGCTACAACGGCCAAAGATTAGTAGGGCTCGCGTCTGTCTTGGGGAGCGATCTCGGCCTACGTTTGCGTTCGCAATGCAGAGGGTGGTGATGGCGGTGATCTTCGACTTGTTGGCTCCTGGGGGCTTCAGCGCAGACAGCGACAGCAGCAACGTGTTCAGCTCCTCGATGGCTGACATGACTACTTCTATTGGCGCAACGGCGCCACGGTCGAGCTCAAGCAGATGACGCGCAGGTTGCGTGTGTGTTGTATAGCAAAGGGTTGCGGAATACTTGAGTGTAGTAGAGCGGAGCCGGCGGCGCTACGTCACTGAATCAACCTCGACAGCTGCAGAGCAGACGGGAAGCAGTAGGTGCAGCCAGGCGACGGCGGGTGAGATGGGGCTTCGCGAGGGCGCAAGCTGAAGACTTGGTGGTACGTAGGGTGGAGAGCGAGAGGCGCAGGCGACTACGAGGGCGGTCTGCCACAGCGGATGCGCTCGCCGCTTCCTTGACACGATCAAAAGCTTACGGGTGGCGGCGCTTGGGATACGGATAAGAAGCTGGAGTGCGTGGTGACTGCGTCTTCAGGAGACGATCTGGCACTCGCGCTTGGGAGCCGTGAAACGCAGCGCCCGGCAAGCCAGAGGCGGAAGGCGGTCACGGGGGGGTTCGCGGCGCTGGTGGGAGGCAGCACGTCCAGCTGGGTGCCACGGGCTGAGCGTGCGCCCGGGAGCAGTGCTTATTTCTCGAGGCGACGAGTGCGCGTGTTGCGGGTATGTAATGGCGATGACGAGGATGTACGCTCGTTGCCATGTACGTCGCTACCCGGCGCAGGCTCGGGCCAAGACCTCAGCAAAGAGCAAAGCACGCGGGTCTGCGCACGGACACTACCCGGACGGCCGACGCAATCGGCGTCCTGCCGGAAGACGGACGGGCAGCTGGCCCTCAAAGCTTTCCCGCCAACTTTCGCGCCATTTATTTATCCCACCCACTCCCCCATCAATTCCTCTCCTCTCCCCCGCCCCATATCCCTCTTGCACAATGGCTTCCACCCTGCGCCTCGGTTCCTCTGCTCTGCGCGCCTCCACCAGGGCGCCTGCGCGCTCTGTCGCCTTCAACGGCCTGCGCTGCTACTCTAGCAAGACTGCCGTAAGCTGTCCATTGCCGCCGCCGCCGTTCTCCGCGCCTCCGCGCCTCCGCGCCTCCGCGCCTCCCGCTGACACGTCCTGCTCTAGTCCCTGAAGGACACCTTCGCCGCCAAGGTCCCCGAGGAACAAGAGAAGGTCAAGAAGCTCAAGAAGTGCGCCCATCCCACTTCGCCGCCGCAGCCAGCCGCAAATCGCTAACATTGACACCAGGGAGTATGGCAGCAAGGTCCTCGGCGAGGTCACCCTCGACCAGGTCTACGGTGGTGCCCGTGGCATCAAGGCCCTTGTCTGGGAGGTTGGTGCACTATGCACTCGTCGCGTCTGTCCCCAGTGCTAACAGCTCCATGCAGGGCTCCGTCCTCGACTCTGAGGAGGGTATCCGCTTCCGCGGCAAGACCGTAAGTGCTACCGTATACCGCATTCGTCATCAATTGCTCATCGTGTCCAGATCCCCGAGTGCCAGCAGCTTCTTCCCAAGGCTCCTGGTGGCGAGGAGCCCCTTCCCGAGGGTATGTATTGAGCTCGACTGGATTGGAACGAACACAAGCTGACGGGGACAGGTCTCTTCTGGCTCCTGTTGACCGGCGAGGTTCCCTCTGAGCAGCAGGTTCGCGACCTCTCTGCCGAGTGGGCCGCCCGCTCGGACATCCCCAAGTTCGTCGAGGAGCTCATTGACCGCTGCCCCAACGACCTCCACCCCATGGCTCAGTTCTCGCTGGCCGTCACTGCTCTTGAGCACCAGTCTGCCTTCGCCAAGGCCTACGCCCGCGGCATCCACAAGTCTCAGTACTGGGAGCACACTTTCGAGGACTCCATGGACCTCATTGCTAAGCTGCCTACCATTGCCGCTCGCATCTACCGCAACGTGTTCAAGGACGGCAAGGTCGCCCCCGTTCAGAAGGACAAGGACTACGCCTTCAACCTGGCCAACCAGCTCGGCTTCTCCGAGAACAAGGACTTCGTCGAGCTCATGAGGCTGTACCTGACCATCCACTCTGACCACGAGGGTGGAAACGTCAGCGCCCACACGACCCACCTTGTCGGCTCTGCTCTCAGCTCTCCTTACCTGTCCCTGGCGGCTGGTCTCAACGGTCTTGCTGGCCCTCTCCACGGTCTCGCTAACCAGGAGGTGCTCAACTGGCTCACCAAGATGAAGACGGCCGTTGGCAACGATCTCAGCGACCAGTCCATCAAGGACTACCTGTGGTCTACTCTCAAGTCCGGCCAGGTCGTTCCCGGCTACGGCCACGCCGTGCTCCGCAAGACCGACCCCCGTTACGTCTCGCAGCGCGAGTTCGCCCAGAAGCACCTGCCCGACGACCCCATGTTCAAGCTCGTCTCCCAGGTCTACAAGATTGCCCCTGGTGTCCTCACCGAGCACGGCAAGACCAAGAACCCCTACCCCAACGTCGACGCTCACTCCGGTGTTCTCCTCCAGTACTACGGCCTCACCGAGCAGAACTTCTACACTGTCCTCTTCGGTGTCTCCCGCGCTCTCGGTGTCCTTCCCCAGCTCATCATCGACCGCGCCATCGGCATGCCCATCGAGCGCCCCAAGTCGTTCAGCACCGAGGCCTACGCCAAGCTGGTTGGCGCTTCTCTGTAAACGCTTTTCGGGGGATTTAGAGCTTAGATGGGGGGGAAAATTGTACCTAACTAGGATAACGGACTGGTTCATGGGTTTGGAGTGGGCGCGAAGCATTGTCTACCCAATGCATAGTATTTGAAATGTACGGATATGTAACAACAGTACTCTGTCTTACGGACTCGCACTGAAAGTGGATGGATCGTGTACGACCCAATGCACCCATGACAAGACAAACTGGGTCTCGCGACTCAGACGCGGCTGGCTCCGTGTCCATTGGACTTGAAACGGGACCTGAGTGTGTTCTGAAGCAATTTTGCAGTCGGCGACGTCGCGACAGATGACGCGGTGTGGGCCGGGCGCTAGCAGCAGCTCGCGCGGCTCCCCTTGATGCGTCTGGCCGAGGCTGCCACTCCGCCTTGTCAACGGAAATAGGCAGCCCGTACGCCTCACATAAGATCGGAGTCGCAGTGCAGCGAGAAAATAAAAAGCTTACATGTACCTACTGCCGCCGCCGGCGGTAGCGGGAGGGGGGAGGCGCCGGCGAAGCTAGAGATAGGCTAGCGGTGAGGGCCGGGCGGCGGCGGCACGTTGGGGCTGCATGGGGCGCGGTTGTTGAACCGCAGCCATTTGCTGAGGATCGGCTGGGGAGCCGAGTGTGGGTGCGCAGTGTCGGCGTCGGACATTGCGCTGCTCAACAACAGGGCCGCTCGAGCTCCGATGGCGCCCTCAGGTGGTCGGACTTCCGTTGTGAGAAGCGGCACGGAGGACGCAGGGCGGCGTTGTATTATCGATTTCCGCTCAGCAATACGACCCGCAGCGGATGCGATGCCGACTCCTCAATTCGCTGGGGGCAACAGCTGCAGCCGCGGCTATGTGCTGCTCGCTCCGTTAGCCCCCGACTCCCTTAGATAGCAACTTGTCAACAGCAGGCCGCGAAGCAAGAGAGTGCTGCACGGTCCCGGTTTTATTCCCAACTGTTGTCTCATAACGGCAAGGCATCAAAGGAGCGCTCCGACGCCGTGGGTGCACCAGCTTCCCGGCCACTAGCTAGCTGCTCAAGCACGGACGGACATCCCGCTGCACGCCCAGCTGTGCACCGCCCCCCCCATATACATTCCACGCCGCCCACTCCAACCCTCTTCTCCTTCCTTCCTTTCCGCAGCATACCGCACTACTTTTGCAACGAAGCACCCTACTGCCTTGGTCAGGCCCCCTCCCCACCGCGAAGCACCTAGATCATGTCCACTCCCGCAGCCGCCATGGCAGGCGTCGAGGCGCCCCCGAAGCTCGAAAAGAAGCCGATCAAGTTCAGCAACTTGCTGCTTGGCTCGGGTCTGAACATGTTCGAAGTGTCGACGCTGGGCCAGGTAAGCTACTCCCAAGGCGTGCCGTAAAACGGTCTGCTAGAGGCTAACGAACCCGCCTTCTGTACAGCCTTTGGAGGTCGTCAAGACCACCATGGCTGCTAACCGCAGCGATGGCTTCGGCGGTGCCATCCGCAAGATTTGGGCTCGTGGTGGAGTTTTTGGCTGTAAGTTGCCACGCGCCTGGCCGCGGGAAGCACAGCTGTACTGATGCCATTTCCCCGCAGTTTACCAAGGCCTGATCCCCTGGGCCTGGATTGAGGCATCCACCAAGGGAGCTGTGCTCCTTTTCGTCGCTTCCGAAGCCGAGTACCACGCACGCTCTGTCGGCGCCGCTCCCTTCGTCGCCGGCATCACTGGCGGCATGGTCGGCGGTCTCGCCCAGGCCTACGCGACCATGGGTTTCTGCACCTGCATGAAGACGGTCGAGATCACAAAGCACAAGGTCGCTGCTTCTGGTGCGAAGCCGCCGGGCACGATGGAGACCTTCATGGGTATCTGGCGCGCCGAGGGCATCCGCGGCATCAACAAGGGTGTCAACGCCGTCGCCGTCCGTCAGGTCACCAACTGGGGCTCTCGCTTCGGTCTTTCCCGGGTTGCGGAAACCGGAATCCGCAAGGCGACTGGAAAGGAACACGGAGAGAAGCTTGGCGTCTTTGAGAAGATCATTGCCTCCGCCGTCGGTGGTGGTCTCTCCGCCTGGAACCAGCCGATCGAGGTCATCCGCGTCGAGTTGCAGAGCAAGGTCGAGGATCCCAACCGGCCGAAGAAGATGAACGTCGCCAACGCGGCGAAGTACATTTACCAGAAGAACGGAATCAAGGGTTTGTACAGGGGCGTTACACCTAGGATTGGTTTGGGCGTTTGGCAGACGGTCTGCATGGTTGCTCTGGGTGACGTGTAAGTGACCCTACTCTGACTTGTCCACAGTGGTCTCCACATTCGCAACACATGCTGACATCTTCTCCAACAGTGCCAAGGAAGCTGTCGAGAAGCTCACTGGCGATCAGGTCACGGCGAAGCACTAGACGGGTACAGGCGTTTTTGGGGCTCATCTCGGTCATCTCGGTCAGTCTGGGGGCATTTGCGATACCAAGAAATCTATATGGGCGATGGGATAAAAGCACATATCATGTTGTTTTGGCCGGATCACCGCTACAGGCGGGCAGTTATGACGGACTTCGAATGAGCACGAAACCATGCATCCGTGTTGGCAGGCTTTGAACGATACTACACTGTTAAGAGCGTTTGACTCGCTGTTTGGCTTTATTTTTCCTTGCGGTTATTGCTGTAGAAGGCTATACTGTAGACCGGACATCTTTGAGGGTATATGTTACTTCTCAAAACTGTTTTTGCACATCGCTTTTGTGTCTGTTTCCAGAAGCTTGAAAGACGTTCACGTATGGCCGCCCGCCCGCGTCCGTTCGCGCCGCTCATTGGCCCAGTTGCACGCGTCGAAGGGAACACACCGTGACACTGCTCCCCTTTTTTTTAATCCCCTCAGGCAGTGGTGCCATGTTGTAGCCGCAGCAGTGGCACGCTGATAACAATGATGTTATGCGGAGTGTGCAGTTGGTGGCCGGTGCACAATGGAGAGCCGCATCATCCTCTACGTGATAGGCTGCCGGGGGCGATGCCTGATACGCTTTCACCAAGGAGAGAGATAGTCCTCATCACGATTCGACGCAGCCACGCGTCTATTCTGAGCAGAGTCATCTGCTGGGGAATGCATGCGAACATAAAGGGGCCGGACATTATTTTTTATTCCATTCTGTCTCAGCCTTCAAGGGGTCCAGCTGAGCGAATCCATCCCACGCGAGATACGCCATGGCTGATGTGAGCATGACACGCACCCTGCATCCAACTGGGCACACCACCTCGGCGTATGCGAAGCACAACAGCGTTGCAAAGAGAAGGGAAAAAGAATGTCTGATGATGATGATCATCAAGCACACCTCGAAGCGTCGGATCCGGTCGGTGTCTGAGGATGCCCAAGAAGAAAAAAAAAAGATCTCTCCCGGACAGGCTTGAACTGTCAACCTCCTGATTGCAGCAGACTTTGTACACCGTGAGGTCCCATTAGTCTTTAACAGTCAGACGCGCTAGCCAATTGCGCCACGGAAGAAGTCCAATCTTAGATTGGTGTGGCTGTTGCTGCCAGAAAATTGACAGCAGGGTATATATTTTGAAAGAATCTGATAACTTCCCCAAGTTCATGCCAGGTTGCATGAGCTGTGCGCCTATCTCGAACCCTGCGCGCTGTTTGCAGCGGCGGAGGCTGGGGAGGCTGGTTCGCATGTGAAAAAGGAGCGATCGACGGACCCGGAGGACTCTACACCGAACGGACATTTAAGTGGCTAGCTAAGTTTGGTAACGGCAGCGCCTGACGCAAGGCACTGACATGAGGCTGCGCCGGCGCAATCACTCCAAAACACATGGTGGCCCAATAATGCCGGCTGGGCGCATGAGAAGCGCGGAAGCGATGAGCGGTACAGCTCGGGGTGGCGGAGGTGATTGGCGGCGCATGATGAAGCAGCGATCCCTCGTAGCGGCGGCATGGAGCCCTTTTGCCGGCTGATAACCACAGACCCGCCACGCGGTGGTGAGTTTTGCAGGCGCGGGATCACAAAAGGCGGTATAGGAACGAAGGCCGAAGTGGGCCAGAGGGCAAGCGCGGCTCCCTGGGCTCCATCGCTCCACCACTTTTGCCACATCCGCCATATCATGACCGATCACAGAGGCCGCTGGCGCTTTGCTGCCCGCCGGCAGCTGAGCCGCCTTGACTAATCAGGCGCCCAGTTCTTGGTGTCGTTCTTCCCCCACAGTCCGCTAGCGATGACCTGGGGAAATGCTCACGAGCGCGTCGCCGCCAGGTCCACATGACCCGCGTGCTACGAGGATCCGGTGCCTGGTGACGCTCGATCGGAGGACCCTTGACGGGGCAGGCGGCGGCGCCGCTGCAGCAGGCCGCGGGGCTCCAACGGTGCTGGGTGCTGCGGGCGGCGGCGTGGAGCGAGGTGCCCGCCCTGGGGCGCTCGCTGCGTTCAGCGAGCGGGTGGCTCTGCGATGGAGCGCGCAACGCACCCAGCCCCAATCGCCCCATAACCGGCCGCGCAGAGCAAAAGGGCTGGGAGGAAAATTTCACGTAGCGCAAGCGATCCACCGCAGCCAGGCAAATCAGGCGTGTCCACGCTTTGGCGGTCTGTCGCTGTACGATGATGCTGCTCTAGCCATTGATAGAGATCGCCGCAGGCCCCCAGCCGGCCGGCGTGCGCCGCTATTCGCGGCCGGAGACATGCCCTGGTCGTGTCTCCCCAGCTCGCAGCTGCTCCGGCTCTTTCCAGTGATCCAACTTGCTTTGCCAGCCTAGCACACTACTCGTACAGCACCCGACCACGCAGCACTCGTTCGTTTTCTTCAATGCCCGTGATCCACTGGCCCTGCTTGGCTCCACCGAACAGACTAACAGCCGCCTGCGGACCCTGTGCGCGAGACGTCAGCGGGCCTTCTCGCACCTAGACCTGCTATACCCGATATCGTGGAGAGGGCTGCTCCAACCCAGCCCAACCTCGTCAAGATTCCCTCCTCAAGTCGCCGACCCGCCAACATCCCCCTCCACACGTTGTCGTCGTCACGTTCTTCCACCGACGAAAAGCGTGGCCGCCGCCATTCCAACAGCGGCTCCGAGCACTCGGATCTCGACTCTCTGTGGAGCGACACAGGCGATCTCGTCGACCAGCTCGGCGAGGAGGAGGATCCCTTGCAGGCACGGCTTCGCCAATCGCAGGAATTTGGATCCTCATCCGTCCCGCACCGCCGGCACCCACGCCACGTTCATTACGCCGACGACAGCGAGAAGCCTGGTCGCATTCGAAAGGAGGACATAGAGATCCCTAACATCAAACGCCCGCTAGCTGGCCGTGGAGAACGGTGCGTCGACGCGCCCGCGACGAGGGCTCCCTGGCCCGAAAACACCACCTCGACCGCAGTGCTGACGCCCTTTCAGGTTGCTCGCCGCCATCATGGCCCCTAACGATGGCCCCTCCCGGATGCACGGGTTGCATGGGAAGAAGCTGATGTACGTGTCGTCCCAGGCATCTCCGTCGACCGACCGCACCCGACTCCGTTGCCAGGCACGCTGCTAACAATGGATGAACAGCTACTTCACCAGTGTATTCGTATCATTAGGCGTATTCCTGTTCGGTTACGACCAAGGCGTCATGTCGGGTATCATCACGTACGTTCCGCGTCCCCCATCAGCTTCCCGCGAGCGCGACTGACCCCGGCTGCTTTCTGCAGAGGATCGTACTTCAAAGATCAATTCGACCAGCCCACTCGAGCCCAGATCGGCACAATGGTGGCCATTCTCGAAGTCGGCGCGTTCATCTCCTCCGTGGCCGTCGGAAAGATAGGAGATGCCATCGGGCGGCGGCGCACAATTCTATACGGATCGATAATATTCGTGATCGGCGGAGCTTTTCAGTCTTTCGCGAATACCTTGTCCATGATGATGGTCGGTAGGATCATTGCCGGTCTGGGTGTTGGTGCTCTGTCCACCATCGTGCCCGTTTATCAGTCTGAGATATCCCCGCCCCACAACCGCGGCAAGTTGGCTTGCGTTGAGTTTACCGGCAACATCTGCGGCTACGCCGCCAGTGTCTGGGTCGACTATTTCTGCAGCTACATCAAGAACAACTGGGCATGGCGTCTTCCCTTGCTCATGCAGTGCGTCATGGGCAGCTTGCTCGCGATGGGCAGTCTAGTGATCTGCGAATCTCCCAGGTATTTCTCCCCAAACCACACCTCGCACGAATGAGACTGACATTGGATAGGTGGCTTCTCGACCATGACCACGATGAGGAAGGTATTGTAGTCATCGCCAATCTTTACGGCAAGGGCGACATCCACAACCCCAAGGCCCGCGACGAGTACCGCGAGATCAAGATGAACGTCCTGATCCAGCGCCAGGAGGGCGAGCGTTCTTACAGCGACATGTTCAAGAGATACTACAAGCGTGTCTTCATCGCCATGTCCGCGCAGGGTCTCGCCCAGCTCAATGGCATCAACGTGATATCGTACTACGCGCCCCTGGTGTTCGAGCAAGCGGGCTGGGTCGGCCGCGAAGCTATTCTGATGACCGGCATCAACGGCCTGAGCTATCTCGCCTGCACCATTCCTCCGTGGTACCTCGTCGACAGCTGGGGCCGCCGCCCGATCTTGCTTGGTGGCGCTCTCATGATGATTGTTTCTCTGTCGATGATCTCGTACTTCATCTTCCTCGACATCCCGGCCTGGACACCTCGCATGGTCGTCATCTTCGTCATGATTTACAACGGCGCCTTCGGAGCGTCCTGGGGCCCGATTCCCTGGCTCTACCCCCCCGAGATCCTGCCGCTCAGCATCCGTGCCAAGGGCGCTTCTCTCAGCACTGCTACCAACTGGGCTTTCAACTGGCTGGTTGGTGAGCTGACTCCCGTCCTCCAGGAGGCGATCCAGTGGCGTTTGTACCTTGTGCACGCTTTCTTCTGCGCCGTCAGTTTCATTGTTGGTAAGTTTGGCTGCCCCGTTGTCCAAGGCCCGGTTCTGACAGTCAACAGTCTGGTTCATCTACCCCGAGACGGCCAATGTGCGCCTGGAAGACATGAACAGTCTTTTCGGCGATGCCACGTCGCAGATGCCCACGCCCGCCACCCTGGCCGAAGCGGAGTCGCTCTTCAGCGGCCACGGCTCGCCAGTGCCGTCGCTGGATATCCGCCGCGGTGTCGGCGCCGACAATGCCATCCCCGGCCTCGACATCAACCCGCCGTCGGTGCCGGTCGAGGGCGGCAAGCCCAAGTTCTCGAAGTCCGAATCGGACGACCGGTCCGAAGGCGTTGGAGGCTGGATCTCCAACTTGGTCAAGCGCTCCAAGGGTAACGGCGAGGGCGACAGCCAAAGCGGGAGTTACAGACGCGTCAACCAGGACGACGATTAGAAAGCATTGATTGATTTGAGTGTAATGAATGTCAGGCAAGTTTCGTCCGGAATGCGGATTGCACACGCACAACGATAGAATTTCATGCGGGCGCACTGGGATCATCATACAGCCTTGCATGTCAAAGGCATACGACGAGCAAGAACGCGGCGGCGGGCGGGGGTCTGTTTGTTTCTTTTCTGTTTTCTCGCTTCAGAAGGTTGAAAGTTTCAAGGCTGTTTGGCGCAGTAGAGTGCGGCTCTGCAGTGGCTCGAGCCACGTCCCGCAGGCGCCGGAGCCTCCAGTTGGTTTTATGTATGTACATCAGTCGAATGGGTTCGGGACATAGGGATACAGAATCGAGCCATTGACAGGGCTTTGGATGGCATGCACCTTGCGTGCGCGCAGCCAATCAGTGCCACCTGTGCGCCTCGGAAGGGCGTTGATGTTCGTTTTTTGGGGGCGCAGCCTGGTGGAAAAGACACGTTGACCAAAGTGCCAAAGCTCCGCGCCGACGCGCACCCGCCCCCCTTGCCGCGCCGAGGATCGCCGGCCGCGTATGAAAAGTCCACGGCCTGCCCGTGCTATTTCGAGCGTCGCTTCCCCTGCTCCGCTCAACTTGGCTTGCGAATCACGGCGAGCATCGCGCCTGGAGCTTCGCATCCTCCGCCCGCTGCACCTTCCTCTTCTTTCCCTCCTTTGCAACATAACCCTTCGCCTTTGCCCTCCACCTCGAGCGTCTTTGCAAACACATCCCGCACGCACGGCTCTCAGATCAGCTCCGCCGCGAGCTTCCTGAGGGGTTGACGTACACACCATGGCGTCGCAAGGCTATGCCACCGGCGCCGACCAGCAGGCCGACGCCCTGCGCCGGAGGAACGTCGCCAATGGCGAGGGCCAAACCGACTTCATCAGTCCGCAGACCGAGGAGAAGGTCAAGCAGAAGGTAAGCTCCCGCCGGCAGAGCTCCACCTGGAGCTTTGGCTTCCAGGACCAACCAGCTAATCAGCCCACCCTGGGGGTGCCCATAGACCAAATCCGTTCTCGACACGCTCGACGAGTATGAATACGTCTGGGCGCCTATCCTGTTGACCCTCGCCGCCTTCTTCACGCGCATGTACAAGATCGGTCTCTCGAACATTGTGACCTGGGATGAAGCTCAGTAAGCGCCCCTCTGCGGCCTGTCGCCCAATTGAAAGACAGTCGCTCGTGCTGACGATGGCTCTGCAGCTTTGGCAAGTTCGGTTCCCATTACCTCAAGCGCGAGTTCTATTTCGATGTCCACCCGCCGCTCGGAAAGATGCTTGTTGGCCTCTCGGGCTACCTGGCCGGTTACAATGGATCCTTCGAGTTCAAGTCCGGCGAGACCTATCCCGAGAATCTCAACTACACCTTCATGCGTGGTTTCAACTCGACCTTCGGTGCCCTCTGCGTCCCGCTGGCATACTACACCGCCAAGGAGCTGAACTTCCGCAAGCCGGCGTGCTGGCTGGCCGCACTGATGGTCCTGTGCGACAACTCGCTCGCGACCATCAGCAGGTTCATCCTCCTCGACTCGATGCTCTTGTTCTTTACCTTCACCACCGTCTTCTGCTGGGCCAAGTTCCACCGCCTCCAACACGACCCCTTCTCGCCGGAGTGGGGACTCTGGCTTATGCTCTGCGGTGTTTCGATTGGATGCGTGTGCAGTGTCAAGTGGGTTGGTTTCTTCGCTACTGCTCTGGTTGGCCTGTACACCATTGAGGATCTCTGGAACAAATTTGGAGACTTGAGGATGCCCAAGGTCGAACTTGCGGCCCACCTCGGGTTCCGTGTCTTTTCGCTCATCATGATTCCCCTGATGGTCTACCTCTTCTCCTTCTGGCTCCACTTCTTGATCTTGGAGAACAGCGGCCCCGGCGACGCTCAGATGAGCTCTCTCTTCCAGGCCAACCTCCGCGGTACCGAGGTCGGAAAGGACAGTCCCCTTGAGCTTGCTATCGGATCTCGCGCCACAATCAAGAACATGGGCTACGGCGGCGGTCTCCTCCACTCGCACGTTCAGACCTACCCCGAGGGCTCTCAGCAGCAACAGGTTACTTGCTACCACCACAAGGATGCCAACAACGACTGGTTCATTTACCCTAGCCGCTACGATCCGGAGTACGTCGTCGGCGAAGAACCCATGAGATACCCCCGCGACGGCAGCACCATCCGCTTGATCCACGCTCAGACCGGCCGTAACCTCCACTCGCACCAGATTGCTGCTCCTGTCACCAAGGCTGATTGGGAAGTCTCATCCTACGGAAACGTCACAATTGGTGATACCAAGGACCATTGGATAATTGAGGTTGTCAACGACGCTGCCACTCGTGACTACTCGAAGATCAGGACCTTGACTACCTCCTTCCGCCTGAAGCACCCCGATCTTGGCTGCTACCTCCGTGCTGGCAACGTAAACCTTCCACAGTGGGGTTTCAAGCAGATTGAGGTTACCTGCACTAAGACCAACAACCCCAGGGATGTGTACACGCACTGGAACGTTGAGAGCCACTGGAACGATAGGCTGCCTGCTGGTGACCCCGGCGCCTACAAGTCGCCTTTCTTCCGCGACTTTATTCACCTTAACGTCGCCATGATGACCTCGAACAACGCTCTTGTCCCTGACCCGGACAAGCAGGATGATCTTGCCTCTGCGCCTTGGCAGTGGCCCATTCTCCACGTCGGCCTGCGCATGTGCGGCTGGGGTGACGACAGTAAGTTGACTATCCTGCGTTGTGACACGACTTTTGCTGACATGAGTGTAGCCGTCAAATACTTCCTGCTTGGCAATCCTTTCGTCTACTGGGCTTCTACCGCCTCTCTTGCCGGCGTTGGCCTCGTCGTCGCCTGGTACCTGATCCGTTGGCAGCGTGGATACACGGACCTCAAGCCTGCGGAAATCGACCAGATTCATTATGCCGGCATCTATCCCGTCATCGGCTGGTTCCTCCACTATTTCCCGTTCGTCGCCATGGCTCGTGTCACTTACGTTCACCATTACTTCCCGGCCCTCTACTTTGCCATCCTTTCCTTCGCTTTCCTGGTCGATTGGTTCACCAGGAACGCCCGCACCCAAATCAAGTGGGCCGTCTACAGCATTCTCTATGTCATCACACTCGGACTCTTCATCAACTTCAGCGCTATCACTTTCGGTATGGTTGGACCGAATGCGCAGTGGAAGCATCTCAAGTGGTTCAGCACGTGGCGTGTGACGGACGCTTAAGACGGAGAGGTTCCTTCATTTCTTCTGAGATTTTTTTTTTCAAGCGTACTACGCAGGGTGCGGGTAGTGCGTGATTTGAAGGGGAAACCACGGAGTCTGTAAGGGAAGAGACTGCGGTTGTGGCATTGCTTGAGGAGTAAACGAAAATAACCATTTTGAATTGTCTGAAAAAAGTTGAGAAAGCGTGCACGTCGTCGTGGTAGACGTGAATCCGATGCTGCATTCTCATGGTCACGGCCAGAGTATATCAGCAGCTACCTGTACTAGTCCTCGATTTTCTTACCTTGTTCCACTATTCTGTATCATCAAGCGATTCACTCTTCTTCAAGAAAAATACATGTGTCTGGATTTGAGTGCTTCACAAATGCATCTGTGTAGAGTTGAGTAAATGCATCACCCTGGCCCCGCTCACCTGGTCTAGCGAGAGAGCGAAGAATTGGGCAAAGCTGACAGCGGCAGCTTCCATAGTGGGAACAGATGACCCTCGGTACGTCCTTTGAAATTGCACTGACGCGTTGACAGACATTTCAGCTCACATGTGTCCCGTGGCACGAAAACGCAATTTCAAACCGTCCTCTCATTGAGACCAAAAGAAGACACAGTCGCCATACGACCGGGACAGCTTCGCAGTTTCATTTCCCAACCAGCCGGTAACGGCTTCCAACAAGCGTTGACTATTCGATCAAGTTTTGGGTTTCCAAAAGTTTACATCTGTGTAGACGTTCTCCTTCCCAACCTCGACGAGGAACCTTGTTCTCTCGCCTCGCTCTCCAAGCCACGTCAACAGATGATGCAGGACTGAACGAGGGTGTCTCTTGTCTTGGCTTTGTTGTCATTCTCATTTGTTGTCTTATCATCTTCTTCCTGCTGCTTCTCTCTGCAGGCTCCCCACCACTACCCAGTCTCTTCTCACTGACCCAAACAAACCTCCTCGTACTGCCCTGGAAACCATGCAGTCGAGCTGGCCGTTTGTATGGGTACGTGCACGACGTCCCATGTGCGACTGCCGTCGGCGAAGGTGCCGGTTGATGTGGGTGGAGGAAGCGTCAGGCTGCCCGATTCCGATACCGCGCCGCCGTTCGGTCTGTGAGATGTTTGTTATCAATGAGTGATCTCTGCCTTGGAGTTGTGCACACGTTTTGTTTACGTGTTCAAGGGCCTCTCTTCCCGGAAGTCATCGACCAGTGTGACAGGGGAGGGAAAGCAAAAAGAAAAAGGTGCGTCAAACGAAGGATTAGCAGAACAAAAAAAGAAAAAGAGCACAAAAACATATACATACCGGCAATCCAAATACGCATACCAGATCTCCAACACCACACCCCCAGCCCCAGCCCCAGCCCCAGCCCCAGCCCCAATCCCTTCCCCTCCGTCCCCCTCGTCCCCCTCTCCCCTCGTCCCCCTCCCCCTCCCACCCCCTGCACTCCCTACACCCCCCTGATCCCCACCCTCCCGCCAATAAAACAACAAATCCGGCCACGCATCGCTGCACGCGAACGGGCCCCCCGCCGCCCGCGCGTCCGCCGGCGCGACGAACGCGTGCGCGCACTCGTGCGAGGCGTACGTGTTGTCGGCCTTTGCGGCGAGAGTGAAGGAGATGCTGCCGTTGTGCATGTCGTTCGTGCCGGTCGTGCTGATGGGGATGTGGGTGAGGTTGAGGAGGTGGAAGCCTGGGGGGTCGGGGGAGGGGTGGGACGAGCTGGCGGTGGGGAGGAGGGGGAGGAGGAGGAGGAGGAGGAGGAGGATTGGGGCTGACAGGGGGAGGGGGAGCGGGATGGCGGGGAGGGGGACAGGGAGAGGCATTGTTGGAGTGGGTTGGGGGTGGTGGTGGTGGTGGGTTTGGGAGAGGGTGGTGTGGTGCGATTCTTAGGGAGGGTGTTGGGAGTGGGGGGGCTGGCGGGCTGGCTGGTGGGCTGGCTTTATGTGGGCTGTTTGGTGGGTGGACTTGGGCAAGTGGGATTCTGGGGACAATACTACTGTGCCATATGGGAAGGGTTCGGGACTGTCGTGGGTTTCGAGTGGTCGATTACAGGAAGATGGTGCTCCCCATACAGTGCTGAGGACTACCATGACCACGTCTATGGACAGCATGCAAGCTCTGTCATCGCCAAGTTTTGCAAAACTCCCTCGAATGAGGAAGCATCAGGTTGCATACGCAATCACGTTACATTTTGGCACTGGGCGAACAGGTTCACTGTACCACCCATTCCAGTTAGTGAAAGGAAACGATTAACTTTGTGTCACTTGTCCCCAGCTCGTTGCATCAGTGACTTTCCAAATCTATTTCACAGGGTGATATTACACCTTTTTGTCTGACAGATACCAGCACACCCACTTAGGACCACCGCTTCTGTCCCTACCTCTCCACATGTATTACAGGGCGCGGAAAGATCAAGGTCTGGCTGCTGCAAATCCTTGGTTCGAAGGTGGGACGAGCGCTATTCGGTGTCATTGCATCATAGCTGATCTTGTCTGGATGAAAGATGACGGCTACGAACGGATCGGGAGCTCACGCGCAAATGTAAGAAATTTTTTGTGATATGGACAGAGGACAGATAAAGACGGTGAATCGCGGAAAAGTCCTCTCGTACAACTCTATTGTACACGAAATGAAGAACTGCGCTGGAGCCTTGCTTATTCCAACATCGCAAAGCGAATTCAACACACCCGTATCACTCATCCAAGCTTGAGCAAGAGACGGTAGAGAAAACGACAACGGTGAAAGATTAAAAAGCACAGAATTTACAGTTGGCTCGACCACGTTCTGTCGTGACTCGTGACGGTCGTGATCGATGCTGCGTGGTATCAAGCCCCGACATCCCTGGGACAATTTACAAATATTGGCAACGATGAATATCCCCATCGCAGCCCCACTAGCTCTTCAGTTTGGCGGGCAGCTTGGGCAGCTGGATCTTGCCAATGTTGGCGACCTGCTGACTGCCGACGCGCTGCATCTGAACCACTGCGTCGCCCAGCAACACGCGGATGGCACCTTCGAGACGACGGTCCTTCTTGCGGCGCATCCACAGCAGTATTATGCCGAGGATGACCATATCGGCGGCGATCAGCTTCACGTTGAACCACAGGAACCAGCCGACCCAGGCGAGGAAGCGGCGGCGGCGCGTGTGCTGGTACAGACTCCGCGACTCGAGCTGCTCGCGCAGGGCCGCCACCTCGGCCGTCATCTTGACCAACGCCTGCTCCACCCGGCGCCGCCACTGCTTGTCGCTCGCAGACCGCGCGGGCGCCGGCGGCCGTTCCCGGAGGTGCCGCTGCGCGTCCTCGTTCTCCCGGGCGCCGCCGTGCTGGGAACCCGAGTCCTGCGCGTCCACGAACTCGTCGTTTTCGCCCCCGGTCTCCTCGCCTGCGTCGCCGACGCCGGCGGGGGTCAGGATGCGCATCTGCGAGGCCTGTATCTGCGGCGGAGGGTACTCGTGCAGCTCGCCGGACGAGCCGAGGCCGGGGTAGGAGGGCATGCCGTGGGGCGACGAGGACGAGGACGAGGGCACGTTCGACTTGACTTGGTCCCAGACGAACTCCAGCTCGGCGACCAGCTCGCGGGCGTCAGGGCTCGGCGAGGCGTACTTGTGCATGGTGTCGATCAGGGTGGTGATGTAGCGGCGCTTGGCCTCGGTGCGCGAGAGGCCGTTCTGCTGTTTCCACGCGTCCCTGGTAGAGAAGGCGTTAAATCATGACCTGTCCAACGGCGGGCACGCGAGGTGATGTTAGCGGGCTATGTACCACTTCTCTTGCGACCTTCTCGTCTGTTCGTCGTCGCCGTCGGGCCGCTCCATGATGCCGTCGACGTCGCCCTCTGTGCACGGTGTTAGAGGCGGCGGGGAGGTGGTTGAGGGTCGCGGGCAGCCGTGTCATACCCATGCTCTGTTTGTACAAGCCATAGAGCTTCAGGCGGGTGGACGAGGGCGGCTTCTCGGAGCCGATCCGGATCTTGTTGACGGTGTTGAGGGCATGGCTGAAGACTCTATCTGCGGATCGGAGGCGCTGTTAGGACTGCGGGTGTCGCGTGCGGGAGACGGGAGGGCGCAGCGTGCGTCATACCCACAGAGTCGGACATATCAGCGCCAATGTTCAGCTCAAGGGGTGTTGCGCTCGATCATGAACCGCAGGGCTTCGGTCGCGGGTGGGACGGCAGTGGCGCGGACATGCGAAGACAGAGAGAGCAGGTCGGGGACGTGTCGTGGCGCCGGGGAAGATGTGGATCATGGTCTCTCCGCAGTCGCCTTCGCGGGAGCGCAACACATGCCGCATTGGACCGAGGCTGCGCGATGGGAAGGCGGAGCCGACAAGGCCCCGGTATCAGGGTCCCGTTCCAGTCCGAAGCCATGGATCCATGAGGCCATGCCGTTCCCCACACCCTCTGTGCCCGACTACTGCGTGTCAACCGTGAGAACATCCATCGGCCTGGATCAGAGCCACTCGCCCTGGGCGCATGCTATTCTCCGGAAGCCCTCAGGCAGAGGAGTCCGAGCCTGACGCAGAGTGCATGGCATGCAACCACGGGCTTGATGATACGCAGGCAAAGAAGATGCTGCGCCCAAAGGGGCCTAATGATCTTCGTGCTTACACCCACTGCGCTCGCCCGGCCACGGCACTCGAACGCTCACCGCGAAGTCGCGGGTTCGGGCTCGGGCCGAAAGCGAGTCTCATTACTTGCAGACGTCAGACATGGCGCCCAACCCCATTGCCGGACTCTGGCGCGCGGAAGAGGAGACGGGAGTGTTTCTCGTCGACCAGTGAGTATCCGCTGAGCAGACGGGTTGTTTGACATGTGGTGCGGATGGCAGGAGACGATCCGCAGGCGCGAGGTGGTTGTGTCGGCGGGCTGTAGGGCTGGATGCACGGCCACAGGCGCCACAGCGACGACGCGCTAGGCGACGCGCTCCCCGCGA
Source organism: Diplodia corticola (assembly GCF_001883845.1). Lineage (NCBI taxonomy): Eukaryota > Fungi > Ascomycota > Dothideomycetes > Botryosphaeriales > Botryosphaeriaceae > Diplodia > Diplodia corticola. The sequence goes on from NW_017971526.1 coordinate 202,235, forward strand.
TCACTGCCCGGCCAGCTCTTCGTGTACAAACATTGCGTTGCTCACCTGCCCAACCTACATGAGCTCGCCCACCCGCCACCATGTCCTCGTCGCGCCCCAACTCCAAATACTACGGCCATGAGCGCGTCCCCAGCTCCTCTCGTTCCCGCGTGACCTCGAACTCGAACCCGACCCGCGACCAAGCATCGCATTCCAACTCGCACTCCCATTCGCGCTCGCAGTCCACAGGCAAGCCTGCCGATCGCCGCATTGAGCGCAACAACGTCCTCACTCGCGAATCCATTACCGTGAAGCGCGCCCCGGGGAAGAACACCGAGAGCCGCTCCCAGTCTCGGAAGAGTAGGGATGATGTCCGCCAGGGCAAGCCGAGCGCTGCTAGCACCCCAACTTCCGCCGAACCTAAGAAGGAAGAGCGAGGTATGTCATGCCGCATCAACTCATACAATTGCTAACTTCCCCAGAACCCTGGAGGCCACAGGCATCGCTTATCCCACACACTACCGCTCCGCTCGCGTCGCGCATATCCACTCCCCAAGCCGCCTCATTAGCCCCCGTTGACCTGCAACCACAGCCACTGTCCGAGCTTCCCGTCGACGAACAAGAATCTGCCTTGATAGACGACCTGATGTTCGTCTTCATGGGCTTTGAGGGGCAGTACATCCGATACGTCGCTACATACAATCCTTCCGAGGAGAAGAGCCGCCTCGTGGGCCCTTCGTTCAGAATAGCCCCCGGCCTCGATCCTAGCTTGCGCGATCTGACAACGTCAATGCTGAAAATGGCAACACACTATTCGGCCCTTGAGGCTTTCGTCGAGGTCCAGAGCAGGGACGAGTACGGCTCGGTCAACCATGCGCTGTGTGCAGTCGTCCGGAAGCTGCTGAGGGATTATCTGGTGCTCATGGCTCAGTTGGAGCACCAGATGCTCACCAGCCCGACTTTCACTCTCCATATCCTAAATCTACACACCAAACCAACCAGCCATATGATGTTCCAGTTATACACGGTGGGCATTGAGGTTTTGAAAGCGAATGCTCTCCTCGACGACGAGAACGACGACGATCTCGATGAGACGGAGAATCTAGAAGATATCCTCGAATCTCTTCGGGAGGGAGGAAACATTGCGCAGGGATCAATAGGAAGCAAGAAGGTTTGCAAGGGTGGAAGCGTGCTGGGCTTAATATCAAAACGCTTGGCCTCAATGTCCGGAGACCCTGCCGCAAGAGCACTGCTCACAGCATTACTACGCGAAGCAAGTCGCCCGTACATGACAATGCTCAACGAATGGCTACACCATGGATCAATCAAGGACCCCCACGCCGAGTTCCTCATCAAAGAACAAAAAAGCATCAAGCGCGAAAGGCTTGATCAGGACTACACGGATGAGTACTGGGAGAAGCGCTACACGATCCGGGAAAGCCTTGTTCCCCCACAGCTGGAAGGTGTAAAGGACAAGGTCCTGCTCGCAGGCAAATATCTGAATGTGGTGCGGGAGTGCGGTGGTGTCGATGTTAGCAAAAGGGTGCAAGATGTACCGATAACCTTCGATGACCCGCGCTTCCTTGAGAACGTTAACAGCGCCTACGCCTACGCAAATTCATCTCTGCTCCACCTGCTCCTCACAACGCACGCACTGCCAGCCCGCCTTCGCTCTCTCAAACACTACTTCTTCCTCGACCGATCCGACTTTTTCTCTTACTTCCTCGAACTTGGCACTTCAGAACTCAAGAAACCAGCCAAAATCGTCAACATTGGCAAACTCCAATCGCTGTTGGATATCGTCCTGCGCCAGCCTGGTAGTGTAGCAGCGGAGGATCCCTACAAGGAGGATGTCAAAGTCCAAATGAACGAGATTGGCTTGACAAACTGGCTGATGAAGATCGTTACGGTGACTGGGTTGGACCAAGATGCCGCAACGGGCAGCTTCTCAAACTACGTCCCCACAGCGCAAAGCACAACCATAACTGATGACAAAGACATTACTGGTTTCGACGCGTTGGTCCTCGACTACGCCATGCCGTTTCCCCTGTCCCTTGTCGTTAGCCGCGTCACCCTGACGCGATATCAACTTCTCTTCCGCTACCTCCTGTCACTGCGCCACCTTGAGACGTTACTTGTCGGCAGTTGGTCAGAGCACACCAAGGTGCGTAGCTGGAAGCACCGGTCATCGAATCCAAAGATCGAGATGTGGAAGCGTAAGGCATTCACGTTGCGCGCGCGCATGCTGGTCTTTGTCCAACAGCTACTGTACTACAGCACAGCCGAAGTCATTGAGCCAAACTGGTCAAGCATGATGTCGCGGCTCAACGCCGTCAGCAAGGGCGATGCAGCAGAAAACGCAGAAGTCGTCCAATCGACAGAATCAATAGATCCCACAGCGACAGCAGCAGTAGCAGATGGGAGCGGTGACCCACTTGGCGGACCGCAGGTTAAACGGACAGTAGACGAGCTGATGCAGGACCATGTTGACTTCTTGGCTACATGCTTGAAGGAGTGCATGCTCACCAATGCAAAGCTCCTGAAGGTAAATTCCTACAAAAGGGGTACATGCTACGTCAGTTGCTAACCACACGACGCTTTTTCCACGACAGATCAACTCCAAAATCCTCAACACCTGCACCATGTTCGCCAACTACACGTCCTCGCTCTCGCGCTATCTCATCTCGGCCGACGCCGACCTCGCGACGGCCGGCTCAAACAACCCGTCCGCCTCGACGGGCAGCACCGGCGACAAGGGATCGTCGGCTCGCTCCTCCACCTTCGACCCGAGCAAGCTCGGCAAGATGATCGATCTGCTGCAGAAGTACGAGGACAACTTCACCAAGCATCTGCGCATCCTACTGGACACGCTCAACTACTACGCCGCGACGGAGACGGTGGTTTTCTTGAGCTTGTGCGCGAGGTTGAGCGCGGCGAGCGAGGGGTTGGGGTTGGGGGTTAATGCCAAGGGGGAGACGGTTTACTGATAAGTGTGAGACGCGTCGGCCTTCCTATCCGTGAAGGCGAGGCAAAAAGTCATGGCGTTGCTCGAGGCTTATCTGTTCTGCAGGGAATGATTGGGGATAATGATGATGATTATGTTGTTTTCTTGTTTGCCCGGTTGGTTTAGATGAGGGGGTGGGATGTTGTTGATATCCGGGTATGACAGATATGCATCTATAAGGTTTTTCGCAGCGGGTGCTCATGATGCTGCATTTGTCGTTGCGATGAGCTGCTCCGAAGGGTGTATAGTCCATGTGATGTTCCTTTGGTGGGTGGGGGGCCAGGATGAAGACCCCGCCACTGTACAGCCTCGCTGACGACGATACAGCTCGTACACACCAAACATCCCGACTGTGACTCTCGGCCGGCCACACGAACAGAAAAGGTACCTGAAACGGCACACGCCCGTCTCAGAAACACAAGAGGCATCCTCCCTTACGGCAACACCGGCTCTACATCAAGGTCGTTTTCGATCCATATATATCCATCCGCCGCCAACATGGAACCGCTAGGATCAGACCAGACGAACAACGCCGACTCGCAACATCCCCCCCTCGCCGACCCCGACCCAACGAGCAAAACGCCCCCGCACCCGCCCCCGCCCCCGCCGTGCCCGACATGCGCCCGCATCCTCGACGTGGTCAACGGCGAAGAAGGCCGAAGCGTCGAGCTGAATCATTCGAGCTTGCAAGACGAACCCGGCCGCCCGCGCCGCCGCCGCTGCGACGCACACGACCGCTTCCTCAACGGAGTCTTCGACCTCGCGGACCGCCGCCGCCGCCGCAGTCCCGGGGAGGAGGAGGGGGAGGGGCAGCGGGGAAGCAGCACTCGAGACAGCGACGCCCCCGTCGTCGTCGTCATCGCCAAACAGCGCTCGAAAGCGACATCTAAGGGGTCCGTCATCACCGTCGCCCGCCGAGGAGGAGGAGGAGGAGGAGGAGGAGGAGGAGGAGGAGGAGGGGGTAGTAGCAGTGGTTTCCGCACCAGCACCAGCAGCACCGCTGAACTCGTCATCGCCAGCCTGAGGGGCGGCAAAGCCGACGAAAGCTGCGAGGGACGGCCGGTGGACCGGCGGTGGGTGGATCCGGGCCTGCTGCGCGGCTGGATGGAGACGTGCGAGCGGGAGCACGTTAATGGCGGGATGTGCAGCGGCTCCGCGGGCGGCCATGGTGGTGGTGGTTTCGGCCTCGCGCGCCCCCGCGCCTGCCGTGGCTCGTCGATTGCGAGCGGCACTGCCTGGTGCCGGCGGGGACAGCTGGGGGCCCGCGCCGGTACGTCGCGCTCAGCTACGTCTGGGGGGGCAGCACGCCGACGACGCGTTGAAGACGACGGCGCGGAACGTGCGGGAGCTGTGCGAGCCGGGCGCGTTGTCGACGTCGATGCTCCACGGCCCACGCCACAACGAGCGGCTGCCCCGGACGGTCAGCGACGCCATGCGCGTCGTCGCGCTGCTCCTCGGGGAGCGGTACCTCTGGGTCGACGCGCTGTGCATCGTGCAGCAACAGGACGACGACGACGACGACGAGGGCGACGACAACGACGAGCGCGACGAGGCCGAGACCGCCCGCGTGCGCAAACACCTCATCGCCAACATGACCGCCGTGTACGCGCACGCAACCGCCACCATCGTCGCGGCCGGGGGCGCGGATGCTAACTCCGGCCTGATGGACGGGCTCCTAGGCACGGTGTCGTCGGAACAGCGGCCGCGCAACAACCCCTGCGTCTTCGACTTCTGGCCCGACGACGGCACGCAACTGAACTGGCCTGGCAGCAGCGGCGGCGGCGGCGCCGCGGATGGCGGGCTCGGCCAGACGCGGTGGAACGCGCGGGGGTGGACGTTCCAGGAATACGTCTTTTCGCGGCGGCGGCTCGTTTTCCTCGGGCAGTCGCGGGTGCGGTGGGAGTGCGGGGAGGCGTGTTTTTGGGAGGAGCTCCGGCATCATGTCACTTGCGGGCCGCCCACGGCGGAGTCGCGGGCGTGTTATGACGGGGACGACGACGTCCGGGGGGTGCGGATTTGGCAGGCGGCGACGTTGGTACGGGCGGGCCGGAGGGATGATGCGTCGACGACGAGCTGGTGGTTGTTGTTTCCGGATGTGGAGCTGTTTAAGGGGATGGTGCGCGCGTATTGCGAGCGGGAGGTTAGTCGGAGCGAGGATGCGATGGATGCTTTTGCGGGGGTTGCGACGGCGCTTGCGCCTGGCTTTTTTGGGGGGGTTTCTTTGGGGCGTCCCGGTCGTGTTTTTGGACGTGTGTATGCTTTGGAGAGGAGGAGGGGATGGCGCTGGGGACGAACAACAACCGCAGCCTGGACTTCGCCGACGCTGGGATCCCGGCCGGACGTGTGGACGACTTGTTACGAGGAATCCGCCGACGTGGTCGTGGGTTGCCTGGAAGGGCGGACTGCATTTCGCTTCGGTCTGGAGAAACGAGGACTTCGTCCTGTGGAATCGCGACACTTGGTTTTACTCGGTGGACTACATCAAACGAGTCTTCCCCCTGGTGCGGTGGTCGACCCGCCACACGAAAACATCTGCGCCGCTAGATGTCGGCCACCAGAACTCGTGGTTTTCCTACAAGATGCGGTATGCGGGAGCGAATGGGGACAGGGAGCCTCTGCCCGCGGGCTGGACTCGTTGGCCGATCGACCTCGATTCTGCGGAGCACCGGTGCTCGAGATTCAACGCGTACACTCTCGATCCGGATTTTGAGAACAGAGCGGCCACGATAAGCAGGAAGGACAGCAAGTTCCCGCCTCGCTGCTTCTACACGCACGACTCGATCGACTCGATCAAATTCAACTAACCCATCCCACTGGGCAGCACCACGCGGAGCGATGACGACAGCGGCGACGGCCGCCACAACAGCGACAACAGTGGAGCTGCGGAAGCACAGAAGGCCCTCGAAGGCCGTTATCTGTGCTGCTCCACGCAGCGCTCATACTTCGAGCTGGACTTCCTGTCGGAGTCCGACGGGAGGAAGGACTACGGCTTGGTCGACCCGGAGCTTGTGTGCGCGGACGGGGAGGATCAATGTCACGGCTTCCTGTGGGTCCACGACCAATCGCTGCTCGAGCACATGGATACGCAGGTGATTTTTGGGGATGAAGAGAGCCGGCCTGTGCGTGTCAAGCTCGTGGCCGTGTCGATGTTGTATAGGCGGGGGGCCGGCCGTGGTTGCCGGTGGGCAGAGCCGCTGGGCGAGGAGCGGCCGCAGTGGTATAACGTGCTTTGGGTGGAGTGGGTCGATGGCGTGGCGTATCGGAAGGGTGTTGGGGAGGTGAGGAGGGAGGTATGGGAGAGTCGGGAGAGGGAGTGTGTCGAGTTGGTTTTGGGGTAGAGTTGTGATCAGTGTGACTGATTTGGTTCCACCGTGGGTGATGCTGATCATGTTTGTAGTTGAGGGGAAAAGAATGGAAGTCGATCGCAGAATACATGCGGATCACAGCCGTCGATATCATGAGAATACGTTGATCGTAGCTCGAAGTCAAAGCTCTCTGCTTTCATTTACCATAAGAACGTCATGCTTTAACACCTCCCCAGAAAACCTACAGTTTTCCAGTCGCTGCCAGGTGAATACTTTTTGCTCACAATTTGGGTTGATGATCTCGTGCAGAAGTGGTGTGAAGCATGGATATTTGACTCGGGCGAGGGACAATTCGATTGCCCATGGACTTTTGAGTAAGCCAACAGTATCCTGGCGGCGGAGACTAGTAGATGTTGCGGAAGGTTACGAGATGGGAAGTGAGCCATGCAATCGGCCAGCGTAAGCTTCTATCTTCAATGGGCACCGAAGGGCCTGTGGCGCACAGCTCCATCGACATCAGAGCTACGTGAGAATGAGCCCGAGAGGACTGTTTACACCACTCTAAAACAAAAGAAACAGTGCAGGGTGGAATAAGAAAGCTTATGGGCCATGACGTCGAGGTTCTCCCCGCCATAACCATATAGTGATGCCCAGCTCCCGAGAACGGAGCTTTACCAGTTTCACGGTGTAAATTCATCTTGTATGTGGCCAAGTGAGTTTCCGGGACGAACAACAAGACGGAGACGCAAAGCAACGGAGAAACAAAAGGGATAGGTCTTTCATATCCTGCTCCGTAAAGCGGAGAAAACGGAAAGGCTCACCCCCTCATGCTGGAGCCACCGCCGTCGCCTTGAACAAAGACGACCTGAACCGCCGAGAAAGCTGCCGCAACAGCGAAAATGTCGGTCCGCTTTGCTGTCGTGAAGAAAGCAAGACAGAAAGACGTCAAGACGTTGAAAAGCGCAATGAAGCCCAGCCGCGCTTCCATCGAACGAACGTAACACAGAACAACGATAGATGCGATGGGAAGAAGAGATGCCAGTGCCGTGGCGAAAAGATAGGTGAGGCGAAGGAGCGCGCTCTCCTCGTATGCCACCTGACCGTGGACCGGGGACGGTTTGCGGAATCGGTCCAAGCCGTACTTGAACCAGGCAGACATGCCCTTTTCTGCGAGGAGATTGGAGAACATGTCCTCTTCGGTTCGAGGTGCGAGGGTGATGATGTCTGGTTCGTAGCCTTTGGGATCCTTGATGGTCCCCCAGACCTCGGAATCCAGCCCATCCAGAGCGCATGGACCCATGTCCTCGGACGCAAGGAATTTTTGGATATAGTCCAGATCGGATTTGCCAGGCGTTTTCATGGAAAGGATGTACGACTGTTGTATGATGGCCGTATCTGTGGGAGTCAGGGATCTGTTTCGCGGATGAGGCGAGCGAAAGAAAACGCACTGTATTTGTCCAATTTGTCTCGAGCGTGAAGCATCAATTTCAGCTGTTCGTTGTCGCCCTGGTTGAGACAATACCAATCCGTGGCATAGAATTTCTCGTCTCCATCTTTCAGGCTGTCGGTCCCCTGCAAGCATTTGAGCTGGTCTTCGATTTCCATCAACTCGGCCTGCAGGTACAGGATGTTGAGTTTGTTCAGGAATCCAAACCGCCTGAAGATGGCTTTTTCTGGGAACAAGCCCATGCGTGCCGCTAATGCCGGGTAGCCAGGAGGTAGATGATTTTGTTTGCGCGTGCCGCCCGCTGGCGATTCAATAGCTGGCTGTTGATGCCGGTCAGCAGCCTGGTGTTGATCAGGCTGTGAAGCCGGTCCATCCGGCGGGTTGGAAACGGGTTGAGACGAAACCGCAGAAGACTGACTCATGAACCGGTGTGGCATTGAGGCTCAGAGGAGATGGAGGTTGGGAGTGAAGTCATAGCCGATGGCGAAGCAGGCATTGTCCCGGAAATAAATATGGCTTCGAGGCTCACAGCCTTGACGGTGTAGCACACCGCATCAAAACTAGGCAGATAGCGGACAGTGCAAGGCAAACTCGTCACCCCGCAGCATGCAGCCACCCGTGAGCCTCATTAAGCGGGCAGCTTTCTGCGGCCTGCACAGCCAAATCTTATAAGTCATGATCCAATGCGAGATGCTGTACGCTTTCGGAGAGAGTCCTTTGTAGTATAGGCGAACGAATATATGTTTTGTGGCGGACTCGAAGAGTTGGAGGCGTGGGGGATGCGGACATGGGGCACTCAAGGCTGACACGCGACGCACGACACGTGTACAAGACCAACGAGGGGCAAAGAAGGGTTTGGGTGCATTCCGAGCAAAGATGGTTGACAGATATTCGCGGTTGCGCCCGGAACCCCCACCTGGGATGACCACGTCGCAGGCGAGTCGTGCAGGGTGGGGACTTCGTTGGCGGTCCTTTTGCTCGGGGTAATGGGCACCAGTCGTGTAGAAAGCAATGTGTGTGTGAGCGACGAAAGATGGGGTTGAAACAGGCTTGTCGCAGGCTCGACGCTACGAATGCCGACTCTTAAGTGACTTCGGAGTGTAACACGCTGTCGTGGGACAAGCTTCGGCAACATTGCTTTATCATGTGGTGGCGAAGGGTCCAGCGGTCCAGCCCGAAAAGCGAGCAAGGGGTCGTCAGACAAGGGTGCGAGCCGAGAACAATGCAGAGCCTGAACCCGAGGCTGTAGAGTACACAGTACTTCGGGGAAGAGGCGTGTGTGAAGCAGCTGCCTTGCAGGCGTCTTTTTAGGCTCCATTACGAGCTCAACTCCAGCCGACGTACTGCTCGCGTCCATCACAGAGCTCACGGACACAGAGCTTGGTTGCGGACTGGCCGTGTGCTGGTCCAGCATCAGGTTGATGTAGGTACGTACAATATGTGAAGGGAACCAATGTGGTGGCAGCATGGTGATGGGCCCCGTTAGCGGATCCGGGAGCACGGGTGGAAGCGCGGTAATTAGACACAAAGCTCTTGCAGTCGCGCAGCAAAAGGTGGTCGCGATTGGCTGGAGTCTGTGTCTCCGTGGGGCGCAGCTGCGCCAATGAGAAGGATCGGCCGCGCCATCCTTGCTGGGCACCTGCATGCATCTGAAGCCTTAAGATCACTGACGGCCCCCTTCGTCGGTGAGCCTGTAACAGCTTCTCTTGCTGGTATCAGTGCGCATGGTTGAAGCGCATCCGACGCTCAGCTGGCTACTCCTTTTCGCACTAAAATCAAGCCCAATGTTCTCGTGTCTTCCTCTCGCACGCCACCGAAAGCAGCGGAAAGTAGGTCCAGATTGTGCTCGCTTGCGACGAGCCGTCGTCGCTGACCCCAAGTCTTGCAGTTTAAGCCGGATGAAGAGCCCGTTGCGCCCATCTCCATCCATCTGCGGTCGGAATCGGGCAAATCACTATCGCGAATAGCCATGCTGTGGACGCCCCAGGACAATCAAAACCAAGACGTCGTGTCTGCCAGGGTAGCCACAGATCTGCTGGGCTTAGAAATACAACAGTCGGAGAAAGAGAAGGCAGCAATCAGCTTCAGGGGCCAGCCGCTGGACATCAAGGGTCACGTCATCCTACACTGGGGAATGGAGCGGTCTAAAACCCTTCATCGGACACACTTCATGGTGGCTTCGGCAGAAGATTTGCCCTTCGAGGTTGTCTTGAGCCGAAGACGAGCTATCGAGTACGGTCTGGTCGATCCGTGACATCGAATCAGTCGGTTTGCTCTCGGCCTCTGGAGTCTTGGAGTTGTGAAATTACGGCGATTCACATTGCGGGACGGTGGGGCTCTGCCATGGTGCAGTGCATCCGAGAAGCAATACTCAGAAACCGTGGTAAGAATATCTTTGCAATCATCAATGCTGTAAGGTTCCTGCATCTGACTGTAAAGGGTTGGGGAAGGCTCGGGATTCACGGAAGTTATACGTTAGCCATCGAATGTTTGATGCGGGGGCTCTCTTGCCCTTGGAGTGGTGGCGACGAGTTTTCGTACATGCACTAATGCATTTGCCACTATTAATGTTCCATATTCGTCATCGCCACCTTTTGCCACATCAAGGGCGTATATATAATATAAGAGAGGTTTATGCACATGCTTTTTGTTCTCAGTTCATTGCCACACGCCCTGCGTCCATCCCACCCAGCCCAAGCATGCCTGGAACGACGAACAAGCAGAAACAGTGCCAGAATTTCCTTTTTACTCGCGCAAAGTCGGCGAGTTTGCTATGCGAAAGAGAGAGTTACACGTACGCCCCGACGATCACCCAAAGACGGCGAATCTGCTATGCGAAAAAGGAAGAGGGCTACATGCACTCCCAGAATTCTACCCATAGACTAGATTAGGGAAACGTCGAACCTCCCCAAGCGCTTTCAGCCGTACAAAGATTAAAGCTTACTAGCGCGCTCGTCGTGCCATCCAATAACGCCATACTATATGTACAATCGATGCATATCTCAGCAATATCCCGCAACCATTACGTTGCGCAACCCATCCCAAAGCGCAAGGTATCTAATAAGAAGGGAAATAAAAGAAGAGGAAACCAGTCACTGAGCAACCTCAGCCGGACATCAAGAAAAAAAAGACCAACTCGCTTTTGAAAACACCAAAAAAAGATGCAAAAGCTTGGTTATCGCAGCAACCAACAGCATTACTGTGGTTGAGTGCTCGAAGGACCCGACTTGTCAGACGATTGATCAGTAGCGTGCCCGCGCCCCTGTCTTCGATCTGCGTCTTTTTGGGCCTTTCTCGCAGCGTAGTCATCCCAGACCTTGGGGCCTTGCACGAGTCGTCAGTGCTTGTAAAAGGTATACATCTAACATGGGATGACTTGCTCTTCTCTGCCGTGGGAGGTTTTGGATAATAACCCGACGCCCCGGCGTAAGGCGTGCGAAGGCCTTGGTTACGAGCTTCGTTCCAGGAAAGGACTACATCGGCTACGCAATTGTCCACTACCAAGTGCGTGGTGGTGAAGGTGGTTGGACGGAAGGTTATCACCGGGTTCCGAATGCTTGGATTGTTGTCGCCAGACCATCGGATCGTTACTTTGGAATCCTGTCCGCGCACCACGGCTCCATCCACAGCTCGAAGTTTCTCCGCCTTCAGGTCCTTTGCGGACCGGGTCCAGAAAAACAGCTTGGCGAACAGCCGTGTTCCGAAGGGGGCCTTGATGCGGCAAGACTTGAGGCGTAGATGGTCCACGAGAGCGCGAGCAATCAGGTTCTCTTCGCTGCCAGTATCGACGAGCAACTGGGCCACATGGGTCGTTTCGTGACCGCCGCTCGACTTGATGATCTTTATGGACCGTCTGAAATCCTCGGGAAGTCCCGGCCCAGGTTCCTGGAGAAGAGGAGTATGATCGGAAGGCCATTCCGGACTCGGGAGCGAGGCATCTGGGAAATCGCCCAGCCTGGACAAGTCTGGCCCGAGCCGCTCCTCTTCGAGAAATATGCCCATGTCGTGTGAAGATGGGTTGTGTGTGCCATCAGCATGACGCGGTTCAAGCTGTGACGGGTAACCGAAGTCGCATCGGTGATGCACTTCCTCATCGGTGGAGAGAGGCTTTGTGACATTGCTCGAGGCTAACGACGCCAACGAAGAAGCAGACGGCGAGACGGATAAATCTGGCGACTCGGGCGAATGTGGTAGCGCAGCAGGTGTTGGCAGCGTCGAGGTAGTAGGTGGAGCTTGATGCGGCAGGGCGGCGGACGCGGTGGATTGTTGGCCGTGTAATAGTGATGGCGGCGGTGGCGGCGGTGGCGGAAGTAGCGAGATGGCGAGCGGTGGGACATGGTTGTGCCCCGCGGCCATGGCCGGGCGACGCTGCCGGAAAGCAGCAGATGGCGGGACGAGCGGGTGGGAAAGATCGAGACAAGCGACGGGGGAAAATCAATCGTCAAGGTTGCGGACGCTCGCAGGGCGGTCCCAGCAAGGGCCAATTCGGTGCTGGCGTTAGGAAGGTGGTCGCTTAATGTGGAAGCTACGGCGGCGGCGGCGTGTGGGAGGTGGCGGCAACTTAAAAAGGTTCTTTAAAGGACTGGATGTGCGGCATTGGCCTCACGGGAGCGGCGTTTTAAACAATCCAGGCGGCGGCCCGCTGCAGCGGACGCACATGCGGCGGGGAGGGGGGTTTAAATTTGCAGCTGGTAATCAGAAGCTTGTGCCTGGCGGCCGACAGCGTGCTGGCAGCGCGCTAACCTGTCCTGGACTTTTGGACGTATCGGCCGCTCCCCCTGGCGCGCGCGTCGTTCGCACTGCTTGAAACGTCGGATTGGCCCTTGCCCATTGCGTGCCCCAGATCGACGTGCTCGCCTATTCCGGGCAGCTCTGCGGGAAAGGACTGAAGTTACGGACACTGTGTAGCAGCAGAGAAGAGGGCTCCGATCAGAGACGGCTAGTCTCAGCGCACGCACGGGTATACACATGCCAGCTTAAGCATGTGTACACTGCAGGTTTAAAAGTGCGGAGCCGAAAGTCTCTGCGGTGAGCACGTTTCGAGGGTTTTTCTAGAAGGCTTCCGCTCGATCGACACGTACTCTTGTTGCCATGGTGCGCGCACTCTCGTTGCCCTCGAGCGGCGCGCACTCCACTCTTTGATATAAATCGTGGCATTTCTCCGGATGTCCATATTAAGCGACCCAATCCGGCTCTCTTGTTGGCTGTCCCATAACCCGGTGAAAGACGTTAGCGCCACGCAGCGTGGCGCAGCTAGTACTGTGCCTGGTCGTATCATCTGGGCTGGCAGACGGGCCAATGAAAAGTGGGCTGGCGTGGGCAGGCAGCCGTGGCTGACCCCACCTCGAGTCGGCGTGACCGGGTGGGCGCGGTGGGCGCGATGGGCGCCGGCGGTGTGAAGCAGACGCAGATCGACAAGAAATGCGCGGTGCGCGCCCGGCACTTAGTAATCGGCCGTTGTCTGTCGCGGCTTAGCTTAGCTCCCGTCCCGAACCAACCGCTTTCTTATCCGCCTCTCCGCTCACCAATCCGCCCCGCGCCCTCCCATGCGCCAACCGTCTTGTCTCTTTCCAGCTCTACCTTTGCACTTCTAGCAGTCGCGCCCACAACAGCTGCGATGCCGGGCGAAGTATAAACGAGAATTCAGCAAACACGTTGCCGCTTTCGAGACCACTGTTGCCGTGTTTCAGGCAACGGCCGCATTGGCCATCCTGTATCTGCTGCCAAGAGAATCTTCATACTCCATGTAGGTCAAGAGCGGCGTGGAGTGACCCCTCCTTCGGACGCCCGCCTTTCTTCGTTACTACCACGAGCCGCCTTGGGTCCGATCCGATCCCCGGCCTCTCCGCCGCATCGCCGCGCCCACTATCCACTCCAGCTTCGCTGGGAATTGGAAGCATACCGTAGTAAAACCGCCCGGCCGTCGATCGCTCATGGCAGGGGGGGGGAGAAAAAGCGGCCATTTGAAACTGCGCCCGTCAGCAAGCACGTCCCCGTGCACCACCCCGTGCCGCCAGCGCCCGTCAAACCTTGCCGCTCCAGCGGGCGCGGGCTGTTCAACCGACGTGCTTTCTGCTCTTGCATTCCACCACCGCTGCCGCTGCCCAAGCTGCCCGCCCCGCTGCCAGCTGGCCGCATATTGCCGGCGCTCCGCCCGGTCCTGATTACTGCTACACTTTCCTCATCACTGGGGGTTTCTCCTGGACCCACCGTGTTGTCATCTCATCCATCCTTTCCCAGTCTCCAGGCGCTGTGGAGTGGCTGGGACGTTCATGAGGCCCCGGCGCTCCCTCTCACCCCCGACCTATCCATCACCTAACGCACCGCAACGCGCCGCAACGTCTCAGCCTTGCTCAGGCCCCCGCGCCTCCTCTCGTACCGCCCGCCGCTAGCCCGTTCACCATACCAACGCACCGCAACGCCTCAGCCTTGCTCGGGCCCCTCTTCTCCTCTTTCTTATCTCTACCTGCAGTCCTTTGCACTTACCACCACAGGCATCCATCGCCAATTCTCGGGGAAATAGGGCTCCAAGTCTAGGGGAGTCCCAGCATAACTTATTTCGTGGACTGACTCGAGATAACCAAGTTATCTTGCCTGGCGTTCAAGCCCGGGAAAAGTCGTGGCCACCCATCACAAACAACAACAACAACACGTCGGCGCAAAAAGTACTGCAAAAGCCAATCATGGATCGGAGGCGAGAAAGATACGGTTGACCGAGGGTATATTCCAGACAGCATACCATCTCCAGAACTTGCTGGATTCAGCCCAAGACCCTTAGACCCGTCGGCTGAGCAAATCGAGATCATGCACTGTCTTCAGATCAAAGATAACATCGCAATGTGCTGTCAACTCATTCGATGCTATCAAGAAGCGAGTGCAGTAAAGCATTGGAGAGAAGAAGATTTGCTGATCCTTGAAATCCTTGTTCATGCCATACCAACGAGCGTTGAGCTCGCCAACTATCTCCAGCGGCCGCGCCTCTCCATTGGATGTACGGGCGACAATCTGTCGAATCGTGGGGTACCATTGCACGGGGCCGAGCGAGTCGTTGCGAACAAGAGAGCCGCTAATGATGTTTGCCGCGTTGTCGGCGGCGAAGAGGGCGAGGACGGGCTTGGAAAGCCCCTCGTTGCCGTCTGCAGGCATTTGAACGATTCGAATGTGCCGCTCGAAGCTTTCTTTATCGGTTACTCAATAACTGGATGGCCCGGATGTGTGTGCTTGCGCAGTCGTGACTTACCGATGGGAGTGAGCGTCTCAGAATGCGTTGCATCGTTCGGTATATCCGACAGGTCGTCAAGAGATCGTGTACCGAAGGGTGAAGGGACGAGATAGCGAGGGGGAAGCCAGATGGTATGCGAAAAGTGAGTTATAGGTCGTTGACCGATGTGTCGAGCATACACGGTTTGCTTAAGAAGTGTGACAGCGCGCGCTCGCACGTCTTAAAACACTCATAAAGCAGCACGTCTCGCAGAACTGCTACGAGTACTGATTTGGTCGAGTTGCGATAGATCGGGGATATCATTTTTGTAGCAGCCATCGGCATCTGCTCACCTCCGCCGTACCGCCATCTGTTCGGTCCTACATTACTCATGCCTCCGACAGAGAGGATGCAAACATTAGCGTCGTGCTAACGTAAATCATCGCTTCCAGGGTATTCGAGATAGTTCATTGGCTATCTCATTTGACAAAGCCTGGTTTTCAACCTTGTCCAGGTGGAGCGCGCTAACGTTTAGTACCCATCTGACCACACGTGACACTACTCCCTCGCCGGTCTGTAATAGTACGACGTGCGTTGGGCGTCGGCGGGGAAGAAAAAGCAAAATTGGCGGTTCAATCGGCTGGCAGATCCGCGTTTTGCAGGCCTGCCAAGCGAGAGTGGCATCCTTGCAGCCAACGGCGCACGGTGCCGAGCGCGCCCTCCAGAAAATATGCCTCTTTCGTCGCTTGCGGCATCCTGATGCGGCCGTGGGATGGTACCACGCCACGCGCGCCACTGGCCGATCTTTCATCTGAGCTGCATCATGGTAGGCTATGTACGAACATCCTGGACGTTACCCTTGGCGGAGAGACTCTGGAACAGTGGCTGGGTAGCCCTTCAGCCTCACTTCTTGCTTCCTGATCGCCAAGCTTGGCGACTAAGCGCTGGCTGTTACGGCACACTGTGCAGACCTGTGCAGCACGACGCTTCGGTATTCAAAGCGCAAGTGACATCATAACAGTGCTCAGCCGTGCTGATTGCAGCTGTGATATGGTCGAGCAGTACCCAAGCGTGGCCAATATCGATGCCGAATGCCCTGTTGCTGAAGCGATACTGCATGGGTCCTTCGACAGGACTTCCTTCATGTCCGCCAGGAGAAAGGCCGCTGGTCAGTGCTCTTTTCAAAATTTCGCTTTTCAAATTTTACAGCTACGTCAAGAGCGTAGAGTAAGGTTAAAGCGATAGAAAATGATAAGACAACATCTTTCTTCCTTTAACACACCTTGATACTCCTTTCTTCCCGTACCCTTGCATGGTTACCCTAAGCCCCGCGCGGAAACTATCTATACGGGTAATGATCTGCAGAAGTCGCTTATGGTTTCCTTTCTTAAAATAGACACAACTGCCGCTGACTTTCAGTATTCCTCCCTGCATTCGTTATTCATTTATTTCTCCATAAGCTTTCTAGAGCAAGGCTCCTTTGACTGCGAGTATGTTTCCTTCACTGTCTGCAACAAACATGCCTGCGAGAGGCGGGGTTCTCCAACTGTAAGTTGTGGCTTTGCCGGGGACGATGGCGGCTATTTGCGCTGACCAGGTCACTCACACGGGCCGATATGACCTAAGCACTAGCAGCAGGATTCCATGCCTGTATACAACGAGGTTGGTCATGTCGTATCTCTATGGATCGATAGTCACTACTTAAGAACAGAGCAACGCACTCTCGAGCTTTCTATCGGAGCGATAGAGGCTCTCTACCATCGCACGACCGAACAAGATGTTGACCTTGCTGGAGGCTTTACAAAAACAGGCAAAAGAGGAACCGGACAGAATCTATGCCTCTTACGCTCTCTCAGCAGATCTGTCGGATGGCTTCCGCAACGTCACAGTCGGTGAGCTTCTTCGGGCCATAGATGTTCTTGCTTGGTGGCTTCACAACGGATGGGGTAGAAGTGAAGACTTCGGCACTGTTGCATATGTCGGATCATCAGACTTGCGCTACGCGATTTTCTTTTACGCGGCCATCAAGTGCGGGTTCAAGGTACGTTTGATTCTTCGGAGCCTACAACGTTGGGATCAGTCGCTGATGCCGCACTCTAGACACTCTTCATTTCTCCCTTGAACAGCTTCGAAGCCAGCAAGTCCATCATAGAATCCACGACATGTCAGAGGATCTTCTACGCCCCGCCAATGGAGCAGGTTGCAAAGACGCTGTCGAGCACAGCAGCTCCCCGCGCGGTCGAGGTCGTCCAAATCGCGTCTCTGGAGGAGTGCTTGATGGCCGATTCGACCAAGCCGTATCCATACGAGAAGACGTTTGAAGAAGCAAAGTGGGATCCGGTCGTGGTGATCCACACCTCGGGCACGACAGGCCTCCCCAAGCCCATGACGATGAACTTCGGCTTCTTCAGCACAGTCAAAGAACCCGTGCCGCCCACGCCCGGCTACAAAGACGGCTCATTCGCCTGGTTCGCGCGGCGCACCTTCCTCGGGCCCTTCCCGCCCTTCCACCTCGGCGGCGTCTACACCATGATGACCATCCCCGTCTACTTCGAGGCTACTATCGTCATTCCGCCGCCTACCCTTGCTCTCGGCGAGACGCTCGTGGCCATCATGCACCGCAAGAAGATCGACCTGATGTTCTCCAGCACCTTGACGATTGAGCAGGTCATGCGCGTGAGCCCTGGCGGGCCCGAGAAGCTGCGCGAGATGCAATTCATCTCGTTTGCCGGCGCGCCGCTGCCGCCGTGGGTGGGGGATGACTTGAGCAAGCATACAGTCATCAAGACGTTTTGTATGTCCCACCCCATGCCTCGTACCCTTTCAATCGTCCCCCCTAAGAAAAAAAAGAAAAAACCCCCACAAGCTGACACCCCTCCCTCCTTCAAGTCGGCTCCACCGAAACCGGCCTCATCCCCACCCTCCCGCCCCACCCCGACGACTGGCCCTACATGAAATTCGACCCCTGCATCGGCGCCGTCCTCGACCCCTGCACTTCTCCGTCCTCCCCCGCGGACCAAAACCAAAACCAAACCTCACCGTCACGCACATGCACCACCCCCCACGAACTAACCTTCCCCCCAACCACCGACCCCGCCGTCCTCGCCCACCGCGGCAACGCATGGCTCTTCCCTTCTCCCCCTGATGCCCCTCACCCTCCTGCTGATCCATCATCCTCGTCCTCGTCCGGTGCTGCCACCCCGACGGCAGCATGGCGCTCCCGCGACCTCTTCACCCCGCACCCGCTCCCCGCGAAAGCCCGCGCCGGCCTGTGGCGCTTCCTCGGCCGCGTCGACGACGCCGTCACCCTCGCGTGCGGCCGCCGCTTCTTTCCGGGCGCGTGGGAGGCGGCGGTCGTGAGGGCGTCGGCTGCTGGTGATGGTGGTGGTGATGCTGATAATGGTGAGGGCGGGTCGGAGGGGGGAGGAGGGGCAGGAGGGGCAGGGACAGGAGGGACAGAAGGAGGAGGAGGGAGAAGTGGCGGTGGTGCAGTCGCGCACTGCATGGTCGTCGGGAACGGGAGGGCGCGGCCGGGTGTGCTGGTGGAGCCGGTCGCGGAGCTGGGGACGGGGGCGGAGGCGGAGGAGCGGTTCGTGGAGGAGGTGGCGTGGCCGGCGGTGAGGAGGGCGAACGAGGGCGTGGCGGAGGAGTGGGCGAGGGTCGCGAGGGAGATGGTGAGGGTCGTGCGGCCGGGGAGCTTGGTGAGGGCGCCGAAGGGGACGGTGGTGAGGAGGGCGAGCGGGGAGGGGCATCGTGGGGTCATTGAGGAGATGTATGGGGGCCCCGCGGTGGAGATCGGCTTGTAAGCTGTAGCAGCAGGTGGTGATGGATTGCTTGCCGTGCCTTGGGCTGGTGGTCATGGTGAATGGATATACAGGATCGCGACAAAGATCGGAAGGGACTGGTATCAATGAAGGTGGTGACCAAGACTAAGATTTATCAAATCCAATGACTATGAGGGATTAAAGTCATCTCGCCAAGCCGATCGGGTTCTATTCTGCCCTCAACAAATGTCGAACGAGAGTGTCTCTCTGCTCAGCTTGATCATCTTTCTCGGGCGGTGCTTTGGGCTCCACGAGAGCTCAGAAGTCGTCTGTTGCTCGATATTGAAACCTTTAGTTGCTCCAATTTCTCTAGTAAATTGCGATATATTCCTCGCTACCATCCGGAACATCACCTATCCAGGATAATGGTGGCGCCTTAATATAGCACGGTCCAACAAAGTTGAAACAAGGGACTTGGTTGGCCACACGTCGTAAGAGAACCAGATAGTCGCAGTCTCCGAGCCGGTATAGTTCGTCGCCTACTCTTCCATCCTGGGGGACCATCGCCAGAACTCCATTAGAGCCTTCCAATTGGCTTGTTGCCCCCCATTTCGGTTGCAGGTCCGTTGGCATTTTCAAGATTGCGAAGCGCCTGCGATACGCTAGCCGTCTGAAAGCATCTAGAAATGTGCGGGAAGACGTAAACCATTCGTCCGAGGTGGAACTCCCGTCCTCGGAAAGTACGTTGGACACGATTGTATTCAGCGCTTGCTCGAAGCTGTCAGTGGTATGGGAAATATACTCGCAGAGCAATTTTCCCTGGTAATCGCCGAGAACGAGAGTAAACCAAAACTGTCTCGACTGCTTAAACGAAAAATAATTTGAAAACTGCTCGATGGATTGCTGCAAGCGAGCAAGGAGGCTCAGGTCGTCGGTTGCCAGGCAATCATCCTTGCTGCCGGTTGCTGCCACGACGTCTGCGATTTTGACAGCACGAACAGAAAGTATGCGGCTGTCAAGGGAGATTTCGGGGTTGGCTGGCAAGAATCCACCTAGATCCTCGAGGCGGGGCCAACGATACATTCCATTGTCTCTGGAGAAATCAGGGAGCCAGGTCGGAAACGTCGGGTCACCATCCGGTTGGCTTGCGCAAATGACGTTCAATGTTCCCATTTGCCGTAACCGACGAAACCAATGATATTCGATTTTTTGACGTGGAGCAAAGATGCAATACTTGAGGAATTGTATTGACACGTCTAGGAAGCTTTGTCCATAATCCACGCGGAGATGGTATCCTTTGCCGCTGAGGACGGCTTGTGGCGGTAGAAGACCGAGCATACTGAAAATCTTGTCCCTTGGATCCGTGGCCCCGAGATGACGAAGGTTTAGCAACATTTCGAGCAACCAATCCGGTCCTCTCCTGTCTATAGATGACCATCGGTTGAAGTCAAGAGTGCTGATCGTCGTCAAGGGGCGGGTATCCAAGCGCAACGTCTTATCTGACAAATTTACCCTGCTTGGATCAAGAATGCGTGGTGGCGGAAGTGGCACGTATGGCTCGAGTAGCTCCTTGCGTGCGTCCAGGAGTGAGTCGAATGCTTCTACTGCAGAGTTCCAGTCGGCCTCGGAGGTGCCACAGATGATCTTAACCTCGGATCCGACAAATATTTCCTGCACAACCCACACTCGTGTCCAGTATTCACGTCGAGCAAGGCTTTCGAGAGCCCGGCGGAGCTGACGGTTTTCCGCGGTTATTGAGTCTATGGTGCTGTTCTTGGTCTTCAGTTGCTTCATAGCCATGTCGCTGTCGTCAGCCGCCGGTCCCAACCAAACCTTGACCTGGGTTGCATTCCTGTAGATCTGGGTCATCATGGACACTTGGCGGGACTTCTCTTCGTCGTCTGTTTGGTTGATACACAGAGCATCGATCCAGAGGATTTTAGCGTTTTCCGTGTGTCGCAAATACCGAAGCGCAATAGCGAGGTTCCGGGTAACCAGGAAAGATTTTGTGTCGTCGGCCTCATCCCCTTTGACGAGGATGGCGGTTTTGTTGGTCTTTGTGCCCCAAGTGTATGATAGAGCGTCATACTCATGCATAGGGCCCTTGGACTTCACGGGCCTGGGCTCGGAGGTGTCCGGACCCGCTGACTTGACATTGTGGGTGTCTCCATCTGTCGACTCATCTCCCAAAACCTCTCCAGCAGTGTTCTTGTTCTCATCTCCCTCGCTCTGTATCCTGTTGGGTGATTCTGGTGGTTTTGACTTGTCCGTCGACTCGTTTCTGGCTGGGTCCAGTCTCTCGGTCTCATCGTTGGGCGTGTTCTGCGTTGCTGCCTCGCATTCTGATGAGTGTAGATCCGACGTAAATATTTGCACCTCGATATCAGCGAAGTGGGCACCAGGGAGCAATTTGAGCAAGCGTATCTGGCTTCCCGTTGCCAGAGGTGTATATTCATAGGCCGGTATGTCTCCCATGGCTGATGGCGCAGCTGCTGAACCGCGTCAGTGTTGCGGCGCGATGGCCTGTTTGGGGCTCACTCACCTCAGCCTCGCTGTAACACCGAGAATGAACAGCCAGCCGGAGCTGAACGATGCAAAAACGATTACGAATAAACCAAAACAGGGACGCGCCGGCCGTAAGGATATCGGGGATAGACACGACAAGGTTTCAAAGGCGCTCGCAACGAAGACTGCGGAGTGATGGACTTTGTGGAGAAGCTGAAAACAGTGGGGGCTGAAACGCTGAGGCAGTCAAGTTGCGCTCAGCAAGACTATTATTTGCTACATAAAGTTTTCCTGCAACTTCAGCCGCCACGTACGACCATAGGTCGCAGAATATAGGGCTTCCCGTCCGCTCAGCCGTACTCAAGCTGCGAACCGGCCGATTAGTACTCAAGTGGGTGACCATTGGGGAATCCCGGCTGTTGTACGTGCTATCTTTCTTTTGCGTATTTGTTTTGTGGAGCTGGTGGGCCGCCTTTCCGTTTTGGCGTCTCGTAGGTTAGGTGGAATATCGGTGCTGGCTCCGGCTCGATCCGGCCCGGACATTGGAGAGATGTAGTCCGGCCCAACGGAGCAGACTACACCCGTTCAGGTTTCTGGTAGGTAGTTAGCTTGGTAACGCAGATAAAATTGTCTTGGTGGCTTTAGACAGTCTCGATCGTGCGAGATGTGAAACATTGGGAGTTGAGTTGGTGTAACGGAACTCTGTACCGGAACTCAGGGTGGCTGGCTCCCAAAGCAGTTGGTTGGACTACAGTCTGCAAGGGCGTACGAGTGACTGATCTTTTTGCTTGCCGAGATGGCGCACACACGCCTACCTAATAGCGTGTCTGGGAGCCCCTCCGCAAGCTCTGAGTGGCTCCCTCGCCAACCACCTCAATTCAAACCTCTCCTCCTGTCCCATGCTCCGCTGTCTTCATCGGTTGTGCACCAGCAAGCCATCGAAAGCTGAATGATGCCGAATCACAGCCTGCATGCGGCGCCCGGCTCCGGTTCAGGGGACAGAGGTTGACCGGCGCATCACAACCCCCCGATTGCACATTTGAGAGACGCATAACCCGAAGCCTGACAATTGGGCAGTCAGCGTCAGCATGGACAGCAGACGCGTGTTCGCCCGCGCGTCGCGTAGGATTTTCCATACGAGGACTGCTTATATCCCGTTCACCCTCGTTGTGCGAAAAGCCTCCCACACTCATGCGCAGCGCTGTGGTTTGTATCTGTATCAAGATGCCCTTCCTTCTTTCTGTCGGTCCAAGCTTTTCCTATCAATCTCTCCTCTCGTTGTTCATCTGGATCCGTGCGAAGACCAAAAGAGCTTGGGTTTGGGGGTGTGGGACGCTGTAGGTGGCCTGCTATCGAGCATCATGTCGCAGCGGATGAGGACAAGGTGGAGGTGCGGTGCGCTTTGGGTTGCAGGCTCCCTCGATGAGAAGCACTTGATGAAGTTGAAGCGGAAGAGAGGCACTACTGCGTTGGATGATGCGTCGCACAGAGTCAGCCCCGCCAGCTGCATGCGCAATTACTGAGCCCACACCTTTCCCGCCTCACAGCATTCGAGCAGTGCTTTATGCTTTATGCCGCGTGCTGGCCAATGGGCACGGCGCGGCTGCTGCTGCTAAACGCTTCAGCTCCTGGGACTCAGCCTCTATGCACACCAGATCCCACGAGGCACGGCGCTCTGCAGAAAGAGGGGGGAGGGGAGGGGGAACAATTATTCCATGACGTCCCTGACGAAAGACGCCATGGAAGCGCCCAAGCTCTGAAAGCCTCTTAGCACTACTTCGAGCCAGCACGCGCTTCGGAATATGCGTGTGCGCGTTGCTGGTTGGAAACGGTGGCGGTGGGGTAAGGCTGGGGGCGCAGCAATAGCTCGCGCTCGTCACCGTGTCATTACTGGTTATTCCTTCCCACACCACGCACCGAATCCTCTCCTTCAACCACGCCCGCCGCCGTCGCTAATGTGCCGCCAACACTGCACACTCGCTACGCGTTGCTTCCGGACCGTTGTCATTCTTGCTCGTCCTTTCTTTGGCAAGCCTTAGCAGTCATCGCCCGCGCGCCGCCGCCCTCGCTCGCCAACACACACTGGACGTACGTGCTCCAGTTCCCATTTGGC
Source organism: Diplodia corticola (assembly GCF_001883845.1). Taxonomy (NCBI): domain Eukaryota; kingdom Fungi; phylum Ascomycota; class Dothideomycetes; order Botryosphaeriales; family Botryosphaeriaceae; genus Diplodia; species Diplodia corticola. The sequence goes on from NW_017971526.1 coordinate 225,553, forward strand.
CCAACTCCCCTGGAGCCGCCGACTGCATCCGTCTTACCTGAGTCTTGTTGAGTGCTGATCATGCTTGCTTCCATCCAGGCCAAGTCCCGCAACCAAGCACCTTCACTTCAACGACACGATAGCGCCCCATCCCCGCCTACCATGCCCGCCGCATCTTCTCTGACTGGTCCTGACTCCCAGAAGTCAGGCAAGGGCCTTTCTGGCAAACACAAGGGTGCGATTGTGACAAGGGTTATGGATTTGTTGGCCAAGAAAGCCGGGGTAAATCAATGTTGGTCTACGGCTTGAGCATATCAAATCGCTGATAACCCTGAAGCTTAAGGACGACTCCCGCCGCATCGCTAGCATTGGCTACAACGCGGAGACTATTACATCCACCGAGGCCACTGCTCACTTCTGCCGCAGAGACGAGCATGTAGAAGTCATCGACTCTCCCAACCCCGACTCCAACAACAACCTCAGCAACGTTGTGCTGTTCAAAGTCGGGGCTGCTCGACCGTTGGAAAAACTAGGAGCTGTCGACGCAGCCGCTGGAAATGTTCGCATCAAAATCGGCCATGAAACATGGACCCTGTCTGTCTCCGGACGCATGTCAGCCAACCTCGCCTTCACCGACAAGCACTGCCTGAATAAACGCATCCATACTGTCAATAAAGATACCGAAAACGTCGATTTCTGGGTCCTCGGCCCGGGCGTAGAGGCCTTCCCGCACGAGTTATTCATTACCCGTGAATTCACCGTCGCGCACCGTCTCGACCGTCGAGTCCGCAGGCCTCTGAAACTTTCCCGCAAGGGCCTGCGTCGGACGCTCCCCGATATTCCTGATGGCGAGCAGCGAATTTCATATCTACTGCCAAAAAAAAAAGAGCTAACGTCCGAATAGATGCCACCATCGAGAAGGCCTTCCTGTGCCAGCGAGAGACGGCCGCTGTTGACCATGCCGAGCAGGATATTCAAGAGCGCCGGCGGCGCGGGCGATTCTGATAGGCCGCCATAAATAGCCTATAAATGCATATGCCATATGGCCGCATGTTGGGGTCTGGTGTAGATTTGCTTTGGAGGTCATTGGATTCATGATGATTTAAAACCCATATATCAACGAAACTATTCCTACAAGGACTATCGCATGTATCAAGCAACAGTGATATGTGCACTGGACGCCCTCCTTTTCTTTTTTCGATCTTTTCACAATCACGACGACTTCGTGACGAAGACAACATTTACTGCTGCAAAAGCCGCTGAGACTGCAAACACCTCCACCCGCCTGACGGATGTGAACCACGTTAGTAGCACCGCAAGAACGAAGTTGAAAAGCGCGATGAGCCCCAAACTGAGCCCACGCACACTCGTAGCCTCAACCTGCTGAAGCGCCACCATCGAAACCACGGGCAGCATCGACGCAAGCCCACTTGTCAACATGAACGTCCACCGGTATATTGTTTTGTCGTCGAGCATCGCAATCCCGTTGGCACCTTCCATTTTTCGTAACCACCGCCACTGTTTCCTCCTGTTTTGCAGATTTGCGACGACTTTGTTGATGACGAACTTGGTCAGATGGTCGGATTCAGGACGTGGGAGGAGGGTGATGAGATCTTCGGAGGGTTGACACTGGGAATTTTTCACCAAGCAGCCCCAGACGGTGCGATCCTTGCCCGTCAGTCCTCCTCCGGCCAACATCTCTTCAGATCGTAGGTATTCTTGTACGTCTCGGAGGTCGTGCTGGCTTGGTTCACTGGCGGATAGGATTTTCATCGTTTGGACGATGGCTTCATCTGTTGGGAAGAACCGGAGGTATGTGTCAGCACTTTCGCCATCATATCAAGTGAAGACACAAAAGCGACATAACAGAAGTGACTCCAAGTTATATAGATACCGTGCCTGGGACCTCCTTCGTCTCCGCCTGTTCACTTACTGTATCTCCGCAACCTCTCCCGTATGTCCTCCATAGTACGCCACTGGAGCAAGTGCGCGCTCGCTCGCGACCCCTGCAACCCCTGCGCCTCTCTTTCCGCTTGCGCCTCCCTCAAGTCTTCCGCGGACGTTGAACGTCTCAGGAACGCCCAGTCTGTGGCGTACTTCCGCCTATCCTTGGCGCTCTTGTGCTCGCCGTTCGTGCCCGAGTCCGCGTTCGCGTCGTCCAGCCGGTACCGGCGCAGCTCGTCCTCGAGGCTTACCAGTTCCGCTTGCATGTATAGTAGGTTCAAGATGTTGAGTGTGGTGAAGCTGCGGAAGATGGATGCTTGAGGCATGCTGGCCATATGCACAGCGAGGCTGGGGTAGCCGGCCGGTGGGTCGTTGTTACTACCACCAGCACCAGCCAATGGCGGCGGTGGTGGTAAGGGCGGTCTGACTGCTTCTACGTCAGGCGATGCTCTCGGATCTGCAGACGGTTGTGATGCGCGTCTCGCTACTCCAGCTGGGAGCAGTGCAGTATCATCGTGTGCTGAGTTTGGAGCTGCTTGTGGTACTTGGCTTGGAGGAGTCTTCAGATCTGGACGGATGAAGGGGGCCTCCCGATGTATGTTGTCGGTCGATGTGGTTGCTTTAGCATTGGCAGGTGCAGTGGTATCTGGTCTTCCTCCTCGCTCAGGATTGGGAAGTGACAGGTGATGGAGTTCGAGGTCTGGATTGGCTTCCATACTCCTGGTAAGGGGAAGTATTGGCTCGGATGGAGACAATGGGGCAAGAAGTCCCAACATGTCATACCCCTCTCGCCGAAAAATTGATAGGATGAAGATGTAGCAAAAGAAGCCTGACACCACACACACAAACACACACACAGTTCACCCGGTACGAACAAGGCCTACGCAAGTATCTTTAAGTACGCCGTCAGGCAAGTCTAGCCTTGCGATGTTTGTACGATGAAATTCAAACCAGAAGGCGCTTACCTGCACGCATGCAGAGGGCCTGAGGCTGCAGCATGCTCGCTGTAACGACTCGGAGGGGCTTTCAGGCTTCCTCCAGTGGCTTTTGACGTTTTGACCCATCCTGTAGAGCTCGCAGAATGGCACCCCTGCAATCGCGACGGGCGTACCGCCGACGTGCATTTGGTGGCTGGGCTGCATTTTCTTGTGTAGGCTTCCATGTGCACCTCCAAGCCACAATGGTGGAATACAGAACAGCTGATTGAAGCCACTCCCATCTTCAGGAGCATGCTTGTAGATCCTGTACATATCTGACCCAGAGAGAGCTTGGGTAGCAAGTAGTTGAGATGCTCCAAAGTCAGTGAGGACTAAGGGATGGACTTTGTTTTTATAGCGGCAACAACTCACAGCATATGCAGAAGCAACTACGTTGGGTATCCCGATGCTGACCACTGCTCTTTGATAGCCAGATTGCAAAGCATTAATAAACATGCTGTGTGACCACACGATATAACATCGCCTACCACATTCCCTAAAAAGACACATCACGCGGGGGATTCTCGTCATAAAATGTCGGCGGTAAGATTCGGATGACATGTTGGCCTATTGGAACTCGCGTAAGGACGTACTGCATTTATTGGTGCAACAGGCCCGCCCGAAAATGTGGCAACACAGCTTTCTCATACGTAGGCTTGCAGGAAGTAGGCTGGGTGGCCTGGAATATAGGATCTGTGTGGTCAGCACAGCCCTGGAGCCATTTATAGACGAAGGCGAATCACATATATCGTTGGGAGAAATTGCTGCAAGTCTTGGCCAGTTGCGAGGAAATACGCTGCCGAGGCTTCCCGCGGCTGTTGGCCCAATCACTCGATGCATTGCCCCAATTGGGGTCAGATATGCATCAGAATCAGCCACAGCCTTGCATCGCTTACGCTTGGGTTCCACAGAAAGCAGGTTCTGTGATAAAGACTCAGTCATATCATCAGTTCGGTGTCCTCGACAATATCGGATAAGGCCGTTTGGAAACTCGATCTACTGTCAGCGACCGAGTGCCTTTATTAGTACAGAATGTCCGTCTCTCGCTCCCTCCGGTTACAGTCATGTGTATGTACTTATAACCCCTTCCTGCATGAAACGTCTGTCAGAATTGCGAGGCTAACACTATCACCGTATGTTCAGTACAAACCACAAAGCCGCCGCATCCAGATCTTCTCCGGAGAGTCCACAAGATTAAGAATAGCGACTGTTGCCAGAAACAGCCAAAATTACAATCTCATAAGCCACGAGACAGTGACGGCGTTGCAGGCGGACATCAACCGTCAGCCGTGCACGCTACGTTTAAATGATATTGGTTTGGGAGTGCTGGGAACAGTAGCATTGGAATGGAAGCTGGAGGGATCCGAAACGAAGGAGCAAAGCAATTTTTGGGTTTTGGCCGACCCGGACCCACCGTTCGACCTGGCCTTCTCGAGGGAACTTGCAGAGAGCAATGGACTATTGTCGCAAAGAGTAAGCGTATCTAGAAGGATATCGGAAGATCTATGTGATGGCTGACTCTAAGTAAAGGGGGGTTTGTTCCGGAATCTTGTCTGTTGGCTACAGAAAGCCAGATAGCCGGCAAGGCCGAACGGGCCCGGCCAGTTCGGCTCAAGGTGGTCAACAATCAACGACAAGCAAAGGATTAGGCTCGATCTTTTGTTTGGTAGGCAGAGGGTCAGCATCTTTGTTTGTTTGCAAACATATTTGGCTGCTACAGAGATCTTTGGCTGTTTGCAAAGTTCTCGGCCCTCCGTCTTTGCTTGTTTCTTCCACAGAATCCTCGATCTTGGCTTGACTTTTGGGTTGAAACCAGCAAAGACAAACAAACATGTTTGGTTGTTGACCACCTTGGGCTGAACGCGATGACGGCGCAAATCTCGAGCCCCGAACCTTGAACCCTTGGCCCAAGATGGCCAACAATCAAAGACAAATAAAGATGAGGCTCGATCTTTGCTTGCTTGGTAGGCAGAGGGTCAGCATCTTTGTTTGTTTACAAAGATCTTTGCAAAGATGGCAGCCCTCCATCTTTGCTTGCTTGTTTCACAGAAACCTGGATCTTTGCTTGATTGTTGGGTTGAAACAAGCAAAGACAAACAAACATGTTCGGTTGTTGACCGCCTTGCCTTGGCCACCTATACTGGACGGCGAAAGACCGGCATCGATTCGGGGATCAACATGACATTTTTTTTTCCAAGTGGAGCCAAGGCCAAGCATTCCCTTTCCGTGCACAGTACATAGTTTGAGTATCAACGGGCGCCGTACACCGGAATTTGTCGATGCTGTGATTGCTTGGATTGTCTCTGTAAGTTTAGCGAATCAATCTTAGATCCCGTTGTTACACATTCAGGATATTGAAGATAGTAGACTTGTCGTTGACAGTAAGTGTTGACAATGTAACCCGATGCATATGCCAAACAAGCTTCCCGGAGACCCTTGGTAGGGACAAAGCACATTATATCATCGACTGATTCACTATTCACAGGAGCGGGCGGCAGACGTACCACAATGCTTGAGCCTCATGTTTCAGGTTACTACAAGGCTCATCGCGCCTTGCCCTATAGTAAGTGACGTCAATATCACGCTGACGCCTACCTCATAGACGTCGGTTGCAACATAGTTCTTCACTGTAACATGTTCCCTTGAGCCCTGCTTGCTCAAGGATTGTACTCAAACCCAATCTCGTTGAGGCGGCCTTCTATGAGGAAATCACAGCTTCAGTCGACTACTGCATCATCTGAATGGGTATTCCGCAATGGTAGCGGCTTCCAATCCCTCCAAGAACGACGTCCGAATGTTCCGGAATGGCTGCCTTGTCAGCGGGTACAAAACAACGAGCGTCCACAGCTTTGCACGCTACACCACACTACCTGTCTGGGCAGACAGCGAAGCCAACAATTTTTCTGCAGCCTAAAGCTTGACTCATGAAGAATGACTCAGCTTGGGCTCCCGTGATCTATGGGTTGATAGATAATCGTCAGCAGAACAGCCGGAAATTCCCCCTGCAAATCCAAAAGATGGGCCTGATCTGTGGTAAGGCTTATGTCACTATTGTCGCTGCTGCCGGGAGAGATTCAGCTCACGGTCACCTGGAGGTCCCAGACATTGGGCCACCAAATGAAGGGTCCAAAGTTTACACAAGCAACATGGGCCTTGCCGCCTTCATCTGATATTAAAGATTACTACAATCATGGAAGGGATTTCAGGATCTGAATTACTCAAGTAGAGCTTGCCATAATCCTCTTACGGTGTGCTCATCCGTCTGCAGCTACGGGGGTCAATTTTCCCTATCCAAAGACATCGCCGATGAAATTCGTCCCTCAACAGCTTTGGCCATCGGGACAGCAGTCGATTCCGCTCCGCTGACAGCTATTGCAGCAGCTCCGGCAGGTCACTCCAGGAAATGTATGTTTGATGCATTGCCGACCGTTCACCACCTCCACCTGCTTGACACGGAAGCTTCCAATCCAGTCATTCCACCCGATACGCCCAAGGTCACTCTAGCATGACGGCAACCCCCCACACGTCGAGTATCTCGGGCTAAGGAGAAGCCTGCCTCGCCGGGATAGAAGATCGTGTAGCCGGGTTGCCGCAATCGCGATTTGTTGAAGTATCGTGTACCGATGATGTCATATCACGGGTTCAAGCTTCACTTCTGGGTATATATTGACATGATCACCTGTAGTTAGTTCAATAAGCAATCCTTCTTCTTAATATTACGTCACGTGATTCCTTGGACTTCAGCACGATTCTCAGGGAGCACCGCAGCCGTGCCCGAGTCCGGGCCGAACGAGGAGATTGATTGGTACCTCGACAGCTGGCAGCCCCCAGAATACAAAACACCTGACACAGCTGGGAAAGAGAGATTTACCATGGGTCATCTAGCTGGATGCACTGATCGATGGCTTGATTGGCCTAGCCCTGCGTCCCGCCCTAGTTGATGTCCGTGGTGATGTAGATCTGTTGTCGATTAGTAATGCTCGAGGATGGAGAGCGGATGGGTACTAGCACCACGATATCGCGTTTGTCGAGATCCTCGCAGGAGACAAGTCGCGCAACGTCCACGGCGGCCACGTCCAGGCCAATAGCAAGCCTCACTATTATTTCCACTCGGAGGTGTCGTCACTGCCCAACATCTCTGTTCGACTCGTTCCCAGCTCCGCATGGGATGATCCGGTAAGCTTCATTGCTACAGAAGCTTAAATTCGATATAGAACAGTCTGTCATAAAACACTCACACAAACTCCCGCTACCCATGCCAAATACGACCGCATACCAAAAAAAAGACACAAACCTTCTTGCGGCATCATCATTCCATCACACTCACACCAAGTTCCCTCTCAACTCCTGCTCCCTCTCAATCGCCTCAAACAAGCTCTTGAAGTTCCCCGCCCCAAACCCCTCAAAATTCCTCCTCTGAATAATCTCGACGAACACCGTCGGGCGGTCCATCAAATGCTTCGTAAACAGCTGCAGCAGGTAGCCGCCCTCGTCAAAGTCGATCAGCACGTCGAGGGCCTGGATGCGGTCAAAGTCCTCCTGCAGCTGCCAGCGGTTTGCTTTCGCGGTGCGGGCGAGGCGCTCGCGCATGGCGGCGTAGTAGGTGTCGGGGACCTTGATGAACTCGACGCCGCGGGCCTTGAGGTTGGTGATGGCGGCCAGGATGTCGTCGGTGCGCAGCGCGATGTGCTGCACGCCCGCGCCCGAGTTGAACGCGATGTACTCTTCGATCTGCGACTGCTTCTTGCCGTGCGCCGGCTCGTTGATGGGCATCTTGACCACGTCGTTGGGCGAGGACATGACGATGGATTTGAGGGCCGAGTACTCGCTGATTTTTCTTTCAGTCAGTATGTGTGTGTTGTGTTGAGGATTTCTGCGGTGGAACGAGGGAGAGAGAGAGAAAAAAAAAAAGTCACTCACGTGCAAATGTCCTTGTCGTCGACGCTCCAGAAGCGGTGGAAGCCGAGCATGCGCTCGTAGTACTCGCACGCGCCCTCCATCTCGTCCCAATCCTGGTTCCCGACGCAGTGGTCGATGGCTTCGAGCTCGATCTTCGGCAGGAAGCGGGACACGGGGTCGATGGTCGTCTCGGCGCGGTAGCCCGGCAGGAAGGTGCCGGTGTAGTCGAGCTTCTGGATCAGCGTGTGCGTCGTGTCGCCGTACGTCCTGATGGTGGCGAGGCGGACGGCGCCGTCGGAGCCTGAGGACTGCGTGTGCGGCGCGCTCACGACGGCGGCGCCGGCCGCGACGGCGGATTCGTAGACACCGTCGACCGAGTCGACTTCGAAGGCGACGTCTGCAGCGAGTCTGTTAGCCTTGTCTTTGAGACGCCACGGGATGGAGGTGGAGTTGGGGGCGGAGATAAGGCATACCCTTGACGGCATCGCCGTGCTTCTCCATGTGCGCGTGCATCTCCCGCACCGACGCCTTCTCCTCCTCGCTGAACTCGGCACCCTTCTCGACCGCTTCGAGGCTGCGTAGCGGACTGCTGAGTACGAAGGTCACGCCGCCGTTGCGCACGACGTGCGAGGCCACGGCGCGGGACTTGGTCTCGAGGCCCTTGTACGCGACGCGCTCAAAGCCCATGCGCGTCACATAGTAAGTAGCGGCTTGCTTCGCATTGCCTACCCACCAGTGCACGTGGTGGTAGCCACGGTAGGATTGTAGCGAGGCCTCGTCGGCGACGGGCTGTGTGGATGGTGATTGTGGTGGCGAAACAGCGATCGGTGCCATGGCTGCTTGTGTAAAGATGACAGAGACGAGGCCTGTGGATTTCCCAAGTTCCCTCAGAGAAACAGCACTGGGAATGCCGTCGAGAAGTTGTTCTGTAAGATTGCTAAATACCTGAGCCTGCAGCGCCGCGGTTGAGATACAGAATGAGAGAACCACGGCTCCCGGTAGTCGGCCTCCAGTTCATATATTAGCCAAGTCCAGCGCTTGTGCCGCATTGCTAATCCCCTCATTGCCGTTTGCTGACGTACCGGTCAGCGCCGCAAGAACCGTCGTGGACCGCTTTGTGCCGCTGCACGAGCCTTGCAAGCTGGGGAGGTGTGGGAGCTTGGATAGCGCGGACTTTGGCGGATATTCAGGGGATGACGGAGCTGATCCACGGATATCTCAGGAAAACCCCGCCAAGACGGCCGTGGCGCTCGGCTTGCGGCGGGCCAACCTGACACGCCTGAACAAAGACCACCTGCAAATAGGCTTTCCACGGATCGCTAATCAGGAGGCCAGCATAGGATTCTGAGGGTAAGCCGCCAGCGCGGGGATCCGCGGCGTAGGGAGGCGTCCATGTGCCGCAAGTCGTGGGGCCATTATTTTTAATCTGCTCCCTGGCTTGACCTGCCCCTCCACAAGCCGCGCCTACCTTTCGCTTCCCATACACCCGTCAGTTGCAGCACACCGAGTCAACATGGTTTCTCCAATCCCCACGCTCTCGTCCAACGACGCCAAGGTGCTCTCTGCTCTCTTTGACCGTGAATCTTCGTCCTCAGCCTCCATCAAGATAGCACCACAGCCACCACAAACCCTACCGCACATAGCCGACTCGCTTCTTCCGACTTTGCAAGCGGCTGAGCGCACAGCCATTCTCCTGCTCAACACCCAGAAACCGTCGCTCGAAGACGCCAATGCCGCGATACGAGCGCTCAATGAGCTCATCGAGCAACACCCCAACTACGCGTCCACCTACGCAAACCGGGCGCAGGCGATGCGGTTACGGATCGAGGACGAAGACAGAATGTTCGAGGATGAGAACGTCGAGACGACCGAGGCGTTGCTTGCGGACCTCTCAAGAGCGATTGAGCTCGCATCACCTGCATCACCACAAGACCCACTGTCATCACTCCAGGCACGGCTGCTGGCTATAGCACATACGCATCGAGGTTACCTGCTACTCAAGGCGGCCAAGGCAGCTGGTGAAGCAACCTTGCATACTGGACCAAAGGAGGTCAGAGGGAGGGACAAGGACAGCCTAGAGGAGATGGCGAGTCGGGAATTCTTTCTCGGAGGTCGGTACGGTGACAAGACGGCGAAAGAGATGGCTGTCAGGACCAATCCGTACGCGAAAATGTGCGGTGCAATCGTGAAGCAGGCGATGAGGGAGGAGATGGGCGACGCGCCGAGAATAGACGTCGGGGGAGGTATTGGCGGATGAGCGAAGGATCTCTGTAGCAAGAATATAAACAACGAGAGCCAATCATCAGTCAAAATGGGAATTGACGTGGTGCGCCACGGCCATCTCATCGCCTTCAAAATCCTGACACACCGGGCACACCACCTGCGGCGCTGAGCTGAAGGCCGCCGGTTCATCATGCACGTCATGCTGCTCCTGTAGGGGGTGGTCCGGCGGCAACAAATCGGCCAGGCTGTAGCCAGCAGGCGGGCGCTCCATCTCCTCCTCTTCCCGTATGTCGCGGTACCTCATGTCGAATCTCGAGCTGGGTGGCTGCGTGGTAGTTGTCACACCCTGGTGGATGCCGCCACTGGCTTCGCCGTTCCTCCCCAGGTTGCTCAATCCGGCAGACCCGGCTCTTGCCTCGTTTTCGGTGGCCATGCGCTGCACGCGACCAACGCGGCCATCCACAAGGCGCACCTTGATGCCATGGGGGTGATTGCCGCTGGTTAGCACATCCGCAACGGTTCCCTGCACCTGGCGGCCAGTGGGCTGATCGACTTTGAGGACGATGGAAACGTGTGCGCCAGCGACGACCTGATGTGTGTTGGGGACGCTGGACGGGGCATTGGAGTTGTATCGGCCACCGCGCCCGGGGCCGCCTCGTCCTCGGCCACCACGACCTCTCCCTCTGTCGGCGGTCTGCTGCTGTGTCGGGCGGCCCTGGCGGTTGCGAGGCCGCTGCATGGCGGTGGCGGGAGTATTGTCGGCTTGCGGTCCGGGGATTGAGTGACGACAAGGCAGGAGGCTGGGTGTGTGTGGACGGGAAAAAGTTGATCGCACCGTCGGAAATGGAGCAGGTCGAGCCGAGCTTCCCCGCAACGCGAACGCGCAAGTCGCGTTGCTCGGATTTCAAACGCCGACGTCAGTCGCCGGGGGCGCTGCAGTTTTGCGGAGGTGTTGCGGGCGCGAGCGCAAGCCAGTCGGAAGCTATATCCCACTCCTGCTGCGTCACAGCCGATCCGCTCCCCATTCTCCAATCGACGCAATGGCTTTGTCGTTCGCCGAGTCAATCCCCACGGCCCACCACCGCCTCTCTCCGCATTTCTACTCTCCGCGCTGACTCTCCCCGCCTTCTTTTCCAGTCGATTACTTACTGCTCTCCTCCAATTCGCATTTTTTCGCTGTACAGAAGCATCAGGGAGCATTGTAACCATGGCGAAGGTGTTCAGTTACGACGAGGGTATGTATCAGGCCCCAGACCTCACCACCAGATCGTCCCGACGCTGACGCCGCTCCCCGACACGCAGTGTCCAAGCACAACACCCCCGAGAGCTGTTGGGTGGTTCTGTACGGCCATGTTTACGACGTCACCTCTTTCCTCGGGGAGCACCCTGGCGGCTCGAAGATCATCCTGCAACTTGCCGGCACCGACGCAACCGAAGAGTACGACCCGATCCACCCTCCAGGCATCCTCGACGAGAGCCTCCCCGCCGAAGCCAAGCTAGGCAAATTCGACGAATCGACCCTGCCCAAGACCGAGACCGCACCAGCCGCCGAACAACAAGCAGCCAAGGCCGCAGCCGTAGGCGGCGACCCGGCGTCGACGGAGCCCGAGGGCCCACCAGACCTGGAGTCGCTGCTCAACCTGGACGACATCGAGGCGGCGGCGACGAAGCAGATCAGCGCCAAGGGCTGGGCCTACTACTACTCGGCCAGCGACGACCTGGCGTCCAAGACGCACAACAACACCGTCTACCGCCAGATCCTCATGCGGCCGCGCATCTTCGTCGACTGCACCCCCTGCGACACGTCGACGACGCTGCTGCACGGCACCCACAAGGTCGGCATCCCGCTGTACGTCTCCCCCGCCGCCATGGCGCGCCTCGCCCACCCGGACGGCGAGCGGGGCATCGCCCAGGCCTGCGCCCGCTTCGGCGCCCTGCAGCTCGTGTCCAACAACGCGTCCATGACGCCGGAGCAGATCGTGGCCGACGCCCCGCCCGACCAGGCCTTCGGCTGGCAGCTGTACGTGCAGACGGAGCGCAAGAAGAGCGAGGCCATGCTCGCCCGCATCGCGAAGCTGCCGCAGTACAAGTTCGTCTGCCTCACGCTCGACGCGCCCGTCCCGGGCAAGCGCGAGCAGGACGAGCGCAGCAAAAACGTCGGCGCCAACCTGCCCGTGCGGTCGTCGGTCCAGCAAGGCTCCGCCAGCACCCCGGCGCCACAAAAAAAGAAGGAAGAGAGCGGCGGCATCGGCAAGTCCCTCTTCCAGGGCACCGCCGCCGACCTCACGTGGAAGACGACGCTGCCGTGGCTCGCGCAGCACACGAAACTCCCGCTCGTCCTCAAGGGCATCCAGACGCACGAGGACGCGTACCTGGCGGCGCTGCACGCGCCGCAGGTCAAGGCCATCATCCTGTCCAACCACGGCGGCCGCGCCATGGACACGGCCCCGCCCCCCGTGCACACGCTGCTCGAGATCCGCAAGTACTGCCCCGAGGTCTTCGACAAGGTCGAGGTGTGGGTCGACGGCGGCATCAAGCGCGGCACCGACGTCGTGAAGGCGTTGTGTCTGGGCGCGAAGGCCGTGGGCGTCGGGCGTGCGGCCCTGTACGGGCTCGGCGCCGGCGGCACCGAGGGCGTCGCGAGGATGTTGGAGAGTGAGTTGCCCCCCCCCCTTCTGTGTGTGTCTCGAGAAGTGCTTTTGCTGACGAAATGGAAACAGTCCTGAAGGCGGAGACGGAGACGGCGATGAGATTACTTGGTGTGGAGAAGGTGGAGGATCTGGGGATGCAGCATGTAAGTTCGATTCGCTGTCCACTGACTGACTCGTGGAGACGCCGCTGACTGTTGTTGTTTAGATCAATGTGCGCGCTGTGGAGCGCGATATCTACGACGGTCCGTCAAATCTGGCCAAACCGGCATTGTGGGAGAAGGTCAAGGCAAGGTTGTAGAAAAGATGCGATTTAGACGTGTTGGAGACGCAGGAATACCTCGAGATCAGATGTCTTGCATACCCATAGAAGAACGACGTAACTTATTTTTCTCCCTCACCCACCTCAATGGCCACCGTCATGTGTGATCTATGCAACGCCCTGTCCATAAAGTACCTCTAGTCGGGCTGGCTCCAACGTCAGGCAAGATTGTTGATCTTCAAGCAAACAACAGAAACGCGTTCTGATGCCGCCCGTGGACGCATTCGCTCGAGCTGCGCACTCTTATCACTTCGCAAACGGCAAGATAAGAGCTCATTGCTACGGCAGGTTGAGCCCTGTGTTTGACTCTTGGGACTAGCTACACCCAGCGCAAAGCCCTGACTCCTCCGAGTGCTTGATCCAACCCAGCTGTACATAGTACAAGCCTATCGCTTGGTGGCTAACGCGCGGACGGAAGAGGATCAGCGTCCCCACAGCGCTAGATGTAGTGCTCTGTTCGCTTTCCCTTTTTCAACCGCCTTGGCTCAACCTGGAGTCTTGCGGTGAGGTAGTCTGGATCTTGACGGCGAGCCCCTAGGACCGAAAGGAAAATTCAATAGATGCACATCCGCTCCAAGGGCGCAATTAGCATGCTCGTGAAGAGTATTAGCGATGGGAAATGGAAAATGGGGGCTGAGATGAATGTTCGGCTTCAGCCGTCGTTATATCCTGTGGAGACGGAAGTTCCCTTGAGAAATGTGATAATAAGGGAATCTCACGTTCATATTCGGATGCTATATTACATTGGCTGATCGGTATATGATATCACATGACTCCCGTGCGGTGGTCATCAAAGAACGGGCTCTTCGCTGTTCTACGTCTTTCAGTGGAAGTTTCCGTAATGGTTGCAACGGTCGCACAGACGGGAATGACATAAGAGACTGGAAACAGGCTCAGTGTTCAGTCAAACAGGGCAGAGAATGGAATAATGCAAGTACCACACTACAACATCATGAGACAATTTTTGACTTCGTGGAAGGCCGGGAGCAGGCGGGTAACGTTCGGTTTGAAGGCTGCCGGCACGCCGTAACCACGCGGCTGAGGCGGACCAGCCGATCGGTAGGACCCTGCATTCCGATCGCCGAGCATCGTGGGAAGAGCCAGGCAGATGCAAGAAACAGCTTCTGTGGGCTGCGCCGGCAGATTTTCAGCCAGTGCTTCACACAAGCCGGTTGCGTGCCCGCACTTTGAGCGGAACTGACTCGGGGTAGATAGGTCCAAATCGTCTGGCCAGATTGCTGGAAACACTGTTGCCGGGGGGAACGGGAACAGAGATCAGAACTCTAAAACACCAACACCGCAAGAAAAAACCGGGCTCGTGAGCCCGACTGCACCCTGGACCCGGCGGTATCTCCGCTTTCATGACATCAGCGGCTCCCCATGCACCCCCAGCATTGATGGACTGTCTTGCATGCTAATCGTAGGGCTGAGCCGTCCGCTCGGAGATTTCGAACTTATGTGGCCGTGATGCGTCGCTCGCTCCCAGAGTCACAACCTGGCACGAGCAGTGAAACTCGGGGTACACGACAGTTCGGATAATGTTAGTGCATCGGCTAGACGTGGCAGCAAGTTCGAGAAAACCAAGAAGAAAAAGCTTAACCCTTCGGGGACGAGCCAACGTGATCTCTTTTGGGCAGCTGACAGGCATTCCCCGGCGGGGACACGACGGAGGAACAGGCCGTGGAAACCCAGGCGGCGCACGTACCTACGTGCGCTATTCCCGTAGGCAATAGTGAAATGCCATCTCCAGCCAGGCAGCGATCCGCGAGTCTGGTCAGTGGCGGAGCGTGCAGGCTGGGGAGGCGGGCGGACTGTGGAGGACATGCAGCGGCAGCAACGAAGCATTTGCCGACCGTTTCTGTCAGTCGACCGACGCGAGCGAGTGTTGTGTCGGCAAGCCGGAGCCGGTGCATCGGCAGCCTCGGGCCTCTGCGTGGGGAGCCACAGTGCAGGTGAGGCCCACGTTGCCCACGACATCGGGCAGGAGGAAAGTGGAGGGCTCGTCGTGATGAGCGCCGCCACAGGGTGGTCCGCATGGCGTAGCATCGGGCCTTCACCGCCGGCCTGCTCGGACCGCCAGGCTCTCCAGCGGGCGGCGGCGGCGTGCGGGCGAGCCGGATCTGGACTGAGGCGAGGCTCGAGCGAGGTCTGCGGCTCCCTCGCGGGCTTGCTCACGAAATGAGACGGGCGCCTGGCAGTTCGCAAGGCTGGGAGCCGGGGCCACAGTGCCAGCAATACATGGCTCGTGCAGGATGGAGACGGGACCTTCCCGGCGGATCCAGACAGCAGGCCGGTGGAGGCGAGAGATGTCGGTGAAGATGCAGGGCACCGATCGGCGGCGCGCGGGCTTCGGGGCGTTTGCTCGCGGCAAGGAGCAGCAGCGCGCCCTGCCTGCCGCGAGATTCGGGCGGTGGTGAAGGCGGGAGGTGTGGTTAAGGGCCCGGTTGGATCGCTGCGATCGGCGGCCAGGCCCTGCAGCAGACAAGCGCCACTGCCAGGCCAGCCAGCGCCAGGCAGCGCGCGCCTGACGCGGTGCACGGGGGCCTGACGGAAATTCGAGGCCGCACCCACGACACCACCATCGCGCGCCCGGGCCAGGCCGCCTCTCTCCAGCAGCAGGCCGTGCTCCGGCCATGCCTGATGCCGCCCTGTCGCAGCCACCAGCTCCAGCGCCTGCAGCGCCAATCCCTCTCAACGCCCAGCACTGCGCACGCATCGCCCGCCTCGCTCGACTGGCGACGCGTCGCCGCGGCTGGCCCCCCATATGAGCAGCACCACGGCGCCCTGCATCCAACCTGGCCGGCACCGTTGGGCTAGCTTTCCCGTACCTGCAGCGACGCCGTTCCCGCGCGCTGACGGCATCCCGCCAAGCCCATGAGTCGTCGGGCCCCGAACACGCTGTACTGGTGGAGAGCGGAAGCGCTCGTGCCGTCAATCATGCCTTTGCGCCATCTTCCCTGCCCACGCATCGCTACTTACTTGCATATAGTGCCTTCGAGTCCTGCCGGACTCTGTCCCACTTGTTCTGCTTGCCACCTCCACTTGCTGTCGGTCAGCCCGACGACGACTGACACTGCTGAATTTCTGTTTCTGTTGCGCGTGGATGCCCCCTTGTCCCTGATCCGGCGCCTTCCAGCTCGATGCGCGCTACAGATCTGACCTTGACATCACCGTACCGCCTGGCACCTCGTCACGCCTCCGAATGGCTCCCAGTCGCAAGAAACTCGCAAAAGCGCGGACCCACCCTTTGAAGCGCTCGAGCGACAATAATGACTCGCCAAAGCGGCACCAGCGCTCCCAGTCTGACGTCCCCCAGACCCCACATAGTCAGGAGAACCGCTGGAAGAGGAAATCCAGGGACTCGCGTGGCCGTAGCAACTCCGTCCTCTCGCCAAAGAGGCGGCCGTTAAGAGAGCTGTCGCCTTCCGAGCGCAATGGGCAAACGCCGTCTCCTGAGCGCTGCGAGCAGCACATTTCCCCCTTGACTGTGACGGAAATGGAGCAGCCTGCACAGAGCGCACAGCAGAGGGAGCAGCATTCGGTTGTGGAAAGACCGGAACGAGGCTCGCCGTCGGGGACCTATTTTAAGTCTCCCTTCCCTTTGCATCCCTCGCAAGTATTGCTGCCAAGCCCCGCTACTACCCCGAGCTTTTTTATTACCTACGATGACGGCCCCGCCACGGATGACGGCAGCCCCGCCGAGGAAGAGGACAGCCCCGCCGAAGAAGAAGAGGAAGAAGAAGACAGCCCGGCCGAGGAAGAGGAAGACGACCTAGAGGTTCGCGATTTCTGCGAGCCGTCTGTCGGCACCTCGGACGCCCCGGAATTCTTCAAAGATCTCGTCGTGGGGCCTTCGCCCGCCGAAAGCAGGAGGACCTCCATCGACACGACGACGGCATCCACCGAGGACGATGACTCGCTTCCCTACCCTATTTCTTTTTCAAGGCTGTCCAGCGATCTCTATGGCTCCGTCAATTCGCGCACTTCCATGATGCAGTCCACCGTCCGATCCATTCAGCCCTCGGAGGAGTATAAATCGGCGACATCGGTGCGCTCATCAGCATCTTCAGAGACATTATCGACACGCCAACATGACGGCCGGAAGTCCACGGCCAGCAATTGGACAGTCCACGCTCATATGTCATCTTCGACCCGCCCCACCTCAACTAACCCACGGACCCCTTCCCCTTTTGGAATTTCCTCCACGCCCACGCCTCAGTACGGCCCCCACAGTCCCGGTGTTTCTCAAGACAAACGGCCTGTTTCAACTTTCGGTAACCCTCTGACGCCTTACCTGGACAATGATTGTGCTTTACGCCCGGTGTCCGCGAGCGATGCATATTCAGGGAAAGTCTCTAATTTTGGCTCTAGCGATGAGCTCCTGGCCGACCTTACCCCTCCTACGAGATTCACTCCGTCTTGGAACTCAACTGCCACCAAAGCATTTCAGGCTACTTCGAATCCCGACAACCACCATCAGGAAGTTTGCAGCGTATCCGGAATGTCGACTACCACCACCGAGGAGATTGAACCCGCAGCCCTCTGCATGCCTAAGAGGGTTGCGCGGTCAAATCAGCGCCAAAATTGGACTGCACGGCTCCCCTCTACTTCAACTCAGCCGGAACCAATTCAACCTCTGCCAACAATTCCTTCGTCGTCTCACAGCGTTCCTCCCACCGAATTCAGCTCTCGTGCCACTGCCAATCCATCTCTCGTCTCTCTCCCGACAATGCGTCTCGAAGGTAGCTTGCCGTCGTCGAGACCGCAGACTCAGGATAGAGGCGAGGAGTCTTCAGCTACCGCCGCTGCAAGGGCAGAACTCCCCCCGCTCAGGAACCCATGGCAGTCGGTGGACTCGACAAGTTTCTTCAACCTCATGATGGGCCGTGGTAACGATAATGGTGGAAACTCGGGAGCCTCGTCGCGGCCTGCCACAAGAGCAAGCAGGTCGAGCAGCGCCGCCACCGTCCTATATGCTGCGAAAGGGCTTCCTGCATGGGCTAGGTAAGCTTAAAGCATCTCACTTGGATTAAACTTTTACTTACTTACGATCTCAGGTCGTTCTACTCTACCGGAGACCCGAGCGTGATCGGCTCGTCTTCGCGTCCCTCCACGCGGTCCAAGCCGTCCCAAAGCTCTCTGCGCCAGCCCAACACCAGCGGTAGCGGAAGCAACGGCAGCGAAAAGCAGAACAACCGCTACGGCAGCCGCGCGGGCAGCAGCTCGCGGCCGACTAACACCGCGCCCACAGACAGCCCGGCCTCCTCCCAGTTCAGCATCGCAAGCATCCAGCGCCCGCGCAACCGGCCCCACAGCACCATCTACAGCGAGAACTGGACGCCCTCGCCGCACCTGGCCGCCGAGGCGACCAGCGACGAGGAGTCCTCCAACTCCACCACCTACTCCTCCTCCGCCGACGACTCGGCCTCGGACGGCGCCTCGAGCTTCGGCAACTACTCGGCCGGCATCGAGTCGCACCACCCCAGCACCGCGCACAGCAACGCCACCACCGGCGGCCTCCCCTCGCGCCACCAGTACCAGCCCCAGCTCCGCAACATCTCAGACGTCCCCACCGCCGCCGACGACTCCATGCACGGCACCCAGCGCCGTTTTCCTTCCCGCATGTGGCACTGGGCCGCCTCCACCATGGGCTCCACCCACAGCGGCGGGAGAAACGCCAGCAACCGCGCCCCCCCGCCGCCGCTCCGCTACTTCGGCCCCTCGGGCCCCGAAAGCAACCAGACCCCCCGCCTCCGCCGCGACCAGAGCAGCGCCTACTACGCCAACAGCACCGCCACAAAGTCGTTCCGTTACCTGCGTCCCAGCAGCTGGGTTTGTGGCAACTCAAACAACGGCGACACGTCGGACAACCCCAACCGCCCCGCCGCGGACCGCCAGGTGTGGCTGTTTGTCCTCGGCTTCCTCGTCCCGTTCGCGTGGATGCTGGCGGCGCTGCTGCCTGTGCCGGAGAAGAAGACGAAGAAGATGAAGAAGAAGGAGAAGAAGGAGAAGAGGGGAAGCCACCACCACGGCGGCGGCGGTGGAGGTGGTGCGGCGGCGTCAGCGGCGTACACTCGGCATGGCGAGGAGAAGGAGGAGGGCAGGAGGGACGTTGAGGAGGAGGAGGAGGAGGAGGAGGAGGATCGAGACGGTGCGGAGGGGGCGGGAGCGGGGAGAAGCCGACACCAACAGCGCTATTATCATTACAGGCGCGACGAGCGGGATGGAGATGCCGGTGTGGAGGCGGAGGATGGCAGTGGGGGCGTGGTGGACGTCGAGGCGCAGATGGAGGCGGCGCAGATGGAAGTGTTGATGGAGAGGGAGCGCGTGCGCGCGGTGTGGTGGCGCAGGCTGAACAGGCGGATGAGCGTCGTGGGGGTGGCGGTCGTGGTCGTCGTGGTCGTCGTTGTGGCGGTGACGTTGACGGCTTGAGGGAGGGATGAGGAAGAGGAAGAGGGAGATGGGGGGAGGGTCTCATTTGTTTGATCTTGTTCTTTTGGTTTTTTTTTTCTCTTTTCTGCATCGCGAAGGTGGTGGAGTTTTTTTTTCTTCTCGTTTTCGGATTTTTGTTTCCTTGATACCTCCCCAGTCAGCTCCTGTCTGTTTTGGGTCTCCGTTTCTTATCTTCCTTTTGGTTTTCTTGATTTCGTCCTCTTGGATGCGCGGGAAACTTTGGAAAAATTGGGGAAACCGGAGCGGGAAAGGTGGTGTTTTTTCTTCTTCTTCTTCTTCTTTGTTTCTTCTCATTTGTGGGCATTTTCTTTTTCCTTTTTCCTATCCTCTATTCTCACGACAGCGGTTTATGATTTGAACGAAGGAAAATATGAAAAAGCGGAAACGTGGCGAATTGGTGGGAGGGTCTTGCGGGGTCTTGTTTCTTTTGCTATTTATCTTCATTTTTCTGTTCGCGGCGATAGATCAAGATTGCATAGTATCGGCATTTTGGTGCCCAACGGTAATTTCTCTACTTCTCTAATTTCCCCTTTTTATTGCGGGATGCATACTGGAAAGAGGAAAGGATAGAACTCAACAGTCAGTTCGGGAGTCGGGCAGCAGACACCTCTCTCCCTGGGAAAAGGGTGGACGAAACGGAAAGGGGCAAGGGATGTACAATTTGCGATGTGTGTATATATAGCATTGATTTTCTCGCCTACAGCATGTAAGCAGGGGCAGAAAGAGGGACGGGTTGGGCTTAATCATCCATACTAATTTTTTTTGCTCACACATCATGATCCGCATCTTGACTTACGTCTGCCGCGGCTGTTTGCATGACACGCTCCCCCGTCTCGTGCGGATGATCAAACTTCCCCATTCTAGATGGCTTGTTTTATACCCCTCCCGCCCCACATTCTTGCTGACGCCACCGTTCGCCACGTCGTTCGAAGGTGGACACGATACGGATGGCGTTGATACTGCGCTAAGCCGCCCTTGGAAGTTGGAGACTGGGCGGGCGCCGGCGGTTGGAGGATGGCGTTGTGGCTGGCGTAAGAGGCGTTTCAACCTTCATGAGAAGGCGTGCGGGCTGCACGCATTAGTGTACCGCAGGTTAGTGTAGAATGGAGGGTGTGAAATTATGGGTATGTTGGAACGAGTGTACTTGAGTTGGTCTCGCCGTGGTGACGGTTGTTTTATATCCACGTTCTTCGCTCGGAGATGAATGAGCAGGGCTTCGGAGACAAACTGTATGGTCGGAGATAATATTTGTTCGTGATTAGAGCAAATCAATTCAGAAGAAATAAGTCATAAAGATATTGGCCAAATAGATCTATTCACAGTCGCATCTAATCCCGGGCTCATTCGAGGTGAAGAATGAGAATAAAATGAAATCGGCCGAAATTCCCAAAGAAAACAAAAATCTTGCCAGGCATGTCTCATCATCTCAGTCGTCTATACTTCACTATTACGGTAGCGACCACTGCCGCAAATACCGAGACCCTCGCAGCCAGCGACAGCGCCACCGTCTTCCTCACGATGTCGTAGTAGCCCTCGAGCAGGATCCCCACAGACGACGACCTCGTCGCGGGGTTCTTCTGCCCGAGCCTGCTATAATACCGCTCCGCGCCCAAGCCGCTGATGCCCGACTCGGGCGGCTCGATGGAGCCGTCCGGCTCGACGCTGTCCAGGCCCTCCTCGACCACGACGGGGACCCCCCTCACACCATTGTGGTGCTCGGCCAAGACGCGCGCCTTGCGCTTGCGGAAGGCGTACGACGCGGCCCACAGCAGGAGGCGCACGTCGGGCGGGGTGAAGGTGGGGTAGGTCCACAGGCGTACGGCGTTGCAGGGCGGGATCAGGTCGAGGAAGTCGGCGAGGATGCCGAGCGTCAGCCCCCACAGCAGCAGCGGGGTGTCGGTGCTGGCCGACGGCTGCACGCCGCGGCCGTGCCACCAGTTGGCCAGCTGGGCGGCGGCGGAGCGGCCGCTGCTCGAGTCGTCGTCGTCGTCGGGGACGAAGGCGGGGATGGTGCTGCAGTACTCGCTGTGCGACGGGATCAGCCGGATGGCGGCGAAGATCATCTTGCCCAGCATGACGCGCAGGAACCAGCGCTTGATGCCGAATTCTTGCTTGGCGAGGCGGTTGGACACGTCCTCGTGCCAGTATGTGCGCTGCGAGGGCGAGAGCAGCGCGCGGATCGAGACCCAATGCGTGGAGCCGACCTCGGCGGGCTGCAGGCGGAGGGCGGGAGGGCTGGGGTCGGTGAGAAGGTATATGTATGGGCAGAGGACCATGAGGCTGCTTGGTGTCAGTGTTCTGTCGAGGCGCTGGAAAGACGATATGAGCTTACGGGACCTTCCCCCAAGACGTGGTCACGATACGCTCGGGCAGGTTGCCGACGGGGATGGAATTGGCGTCGGTCAGCTCGATGCCGACCTCCTCCTCGGTTTCCCTCACGGCGGCAGCGCGGTCGTCGGCGTCCTCAGGATCTCTGCGGCCGCCAGGCAGGGCGACGTGACTTGTCCAGCGGTCGCCGGGGCGGTGGGCGCGCTTGATGAACAGCACCTCTGGGTCGCCATGCTGCACCCAGTCCTGCGCGAAGAAGCTGTCCAGCCTGCTCTCGACCGACTCGTTGGCGGTCTTATCAGCCCATTGGGCTGCGTGCTGTTTGTCCGGCCAGTGCGAGTAGCGCGGTTGGATGCGAATGATAAGCGCGACGGATGCGCGCTTCTTGCAGTTGGGCGGGTTTTCGACGTAGGGATATGGGTTTTGGGAGAGGTCTTGCAGCACGGTCTGGAGTTGAGAGAGGAGCTCCGGGGAGGGAGGGATCTCGGCGGCGGCAGGCTCGCGCGGTGGTGGCATGATTGCGGCGCGACTGAGATGCTGGGGAAGGCGTTCCTGAGGCGCTGGCATTGATTGACACATGGCACGTCGGGATCCCGCGGCGCGAGTCAGGCAGGCACAAATTGCGTCAGTCCCTTTCCCGCCGATAGCCGTGCTGCTGTACACTTCACCTCTCAACAAGCTCAGCTCCTGCTCACCACGCACTCACTTTACTTGTTCACCCACTCTCAACAATCACCATGGGCTTACATGAACAAGAACACGTCTGTTTGTATTGGCTTAGTCATGCATGCTAACTGGCCTCTTGATTGCCCCCTCTCCTTCATGAACTCATACCTCGTTTTGCTTGTCGAACTTGTACTTCTCCTCGAGTCCTGCACTAGAGTCAGCCAGTCATGTTCACTCCATATGTTCGATGGACAACCTACCATTACTTGTTGAAGCAAACTCCCTCGTAGACTTTAGAGTACGAAAGAACCATCGGAGGCGCGCCTTCCGTCATTGATTTCTCCAACGCCTCTAGTGTCTCGCGTATGCTCTTGGGCTTCGCTATGTACCGTCGGATAACCCGCCCCTAGAGCGGAATTGATGCGCGCATCGAAGATCCGTCAATAGCCGGGCGACAGCCCCCGCTCTGCCAGCCCGCGCGCCTTGAATTTCCTTCAACACCCTCCGTTGCCCGCCATCTCGACTCCCAACCCAGCAAGAGCACAGGGACGTGAAAAGAAAAAATGGCCGACGAACAGCCGTACCACCACGACAACAACGGTGAAGATGCCACCGCCTACGACAACATCAACAACGTCGTCGCGAGCACCACCCACGCCGGCAACAACCGCATCAACACCGCTGCACAACCATCATCATCATCATCCTCATCACAACAACAACAACCACCACCCCACCACCCCAACACTTCCACCACCACCACCATCAACCCCAACGGCAAACGCCCCCACAACCCCCCCACCACCACCACCAACCCACCCCCCTCCTCAACCTCAACCTCAACCTCTGCATCCTCCTCCTCCTCCGCCCCCCGCGAATTCCAACGCGCCTACAAAGCATGCGTCCCCTGCCGCAAGCGCAAAGCCCGCTGCGAGGTCGCCGTACCACCTCCCTCCGAAGGCGCCGCCGGCGCCGTGCCGGGCCCGCCGTGCCTGCGCTGCGTGCGCGCGCTGCGCGAGTGCGTCTTCACCGAGGAGCGGGGGTGGAAGAAGCAGAGGCTGATGGAGGAGGAGGAGAAGAAACGGCGGCGCTGGCGGGGAGCTGGTGAGGGTGGGGGTGGAGGCGAGGTGGAGGTGGTGGTGGGGGAGGAAGGGGGGAGGGGGACGGGGAGGGGGACGAGTCCTTCGGTGCCGGTGCCGGTGCCGGTGCCGCAGCCGCCGAGGGGGGTTGTGCGGGAGCAGCGTTTGCAGCAGCAGTCGGGAGGAGGGGGAGGGGGAGGGGTGGTAGCGACGCAACAGCACCAGCAACAGCACCAGCAGCAGCACCAGCAGCACCAGCAGCACCAGCAGGGCGATGGGGGGTTGGCGGATTCGATGATGAGGACGGTGGTGGCGAGCGGGAACGATGCGTTGAATTTGCTGTTCGAGGCCGCGACGAGGGAGGGCGCGGTGGCGGCGGCGGAGGGTGGTAGGGAGGGGTATCCGCTGGATGCTGCTGGGGCAGCGGAGGGTGAGCCTGCCACGTATGCGACGCCCGGCTCGAACATGTCCATCAATTCGGGGCTGCTGGCGCCCAACGCGGTCCAGTTGTCGGCGGCGTCGGACGATGTGTTGGATCTGTGGAAGTGCTGCCGGTTTGTGAGGATGGGGTGGTTCACGGCGAGGGAGGCGGTGACTTATGTTGACTTGTGAGTTTGGTCCAACTGAGGAAGGTACCCCCAGATGCGTTGCGCGAGCTGACTGCTTCGACTGCAGGTTCTTCCAGAATCTGTCGCCGCTGTCGCCGATTCTTACGGAATATTACGCGGATCACTCGAAGCATTACGAGCTCGTCACGAAAGAGCCCTTCCTTTGCTGCACCATATTGGCGCTATCTTCACGCTACCACGTGCTGCCTGGAGTCGGCGGCGCGTCTCGTGGCTACTTCATCCACCATCGTCTCTGGGAGCATTGTCAGCATCTTATTCTACGCATAATGCTTGGGCAAGAGAAGAGCTCGACAGCGAAGACTCGAACTGTGGGATCGATTGAAGGCCTTCTCCTCCTTTCCGAATGGCACCCGCGCGCTCTTCACTTCCCACCGGCTTCGGATGGGTGGGATGCGGGACTTGTCGCCATCGACCCGAATGCGGATGAAGAGCCAACGAGTCCAGAGGGAATATCAACCGCATCCAACCGATGGCTTGAAGATGTGATTGAGCCGGCACGTCGATCGGACCGTATGAGCTGGATGCTTCTTGGGTGCGGCTTATCCCTCGCCCATGAGCTTGGCATATTCGAACAGGACGAAAGTACGAAGCGGGCAGCGCACTACGAGGAGCGGTTGGAAGCAAAGCGGAAGGCTGCCCGATATTCCCGAGCGAGGAAGCTGTTGTATGTCTTTGTTGAACAGCTTGCTTCCCGCATCGGCTGCACTTCAATGATTCCGCAAAGCCTGAGCCATACGGTTCTTGGGAGGTCCTTTGCTGGAGAGGTGTTCCCTGGAGCGAACCATTCGGAAGCGTTTGTGTCTGCATGGATCGAGCTTACGAAGCTTGTGAAGTCCGCCTCAGACATGCTCTTCCCGTCTGCGTCCTTTACAAAGCAGATCTTACGGAGCGGTCGGTACATTGGATTGCTGGAGCACTTCCGGCCTCTCTTGTCTCGATGGCATGGCAGGTATCTTGATTCACAAAGTTCGTCCCCTCCGCTTTCAATCAATGTGCCTTGCTGACGACATCAGGACTTGGGGACGTGCTGCAAGACATGCTCGCCATCGAGTATCAATTCGTCCGCATCTTCATCAACTCGCTCGGCATGCAAGCCGTCGTCGAGCGTACCCTCGACGAAGCCGACGACTTCAACGCCACCGCCGACTCACCGCAGCCGATCCGCCCCCTCTCAGTCGACTCGACCGACTACCACTTCATCCAAGAAGTCGTCGACGGCAGCTGCGAGATCCTGCGCAAAGTCATCAAGCTCGCAGAGGCCCAGCTGCTGCGCTTCGCTCCCGTGCGCATCTACCTGCACATCACCACGTCGGCCATCTACCTGATCAAGGGGCTCAGCCTGGGCGTCTGGAACACCAAGCTGCCCGCCTCGCTCGACGTCCTCGACCGCGGCATCCAGGCCCTGCGCTCGGGCACTCTCGACGACATGCACCTCGCCTCGCGCTTCGCCACGCTTCTCGAGGTCCACGTCGCGCGCCTGCGCCGCAGTTTCGTTGTTTCGTCGCGGCCCCCGCGCCTGGCCACATCGCGCCCCCCGTCGGCGGAGAGGGCGGCGCCGGGCCCGTCGTTGTCGTCGTCGTCGTCAGCAGGTCAGACGGCTGCTGCTGCTCCTGCTGTTACCGCTGCGGTGACGACGCCTTCGCCGGAGCAGCAGCAGCAGGTTCCGTATGGCCAGCAGTTTGGTGAGGGAGAGCTCGACGTGCATGCGTTGGCTACGGAGGCGTCGGAGGATGACTGGCTCGCGTTGCCGTTTGATCCCTCCATGGCGCCGTTTGGAGCGAACGGGTCGGGGATACAAAAGTTTCCGGGGCTGGATAACGGGATGTTGAGTTTTTTGTGGAACTTGCCTTCGTGAGGAGTCACAGACAAAAAAAAAAAAAAGAACCAAAACTTTCAGGTCTCGCAACCAAACAACCGACCGCTCCCCCCCTCAACTCGCCTTGCAGTCTTGCCAGCCTGAACCGCTAGAGTGATGAAACCGTCTTCTTGTATGTAAGCATCATCCGTTATTATTGCATTTCCTGGAACCGAGTCGTCGGGTCGCCGGGCTCTACTGCCCGACGCTTTTGTTGACAATGGACAACACACGCCTCGATAGTCAACCATGACTCTTCCACATGAGAACTGGATACTATTTCCAGCAGTTTGACCGCTTGGAGACTCTCTACACATCTGACGACTGCTACACCCGACGGCTTTCCTGTTTGAACTCAATAAATTGCTCCTTCTAACGGCATACACGATACATTACGTTTACGGAGGGACAGGCTACGCCAAATCACTTCTGCATTTGTCTAACTTTATGCCTTATTGCCTTGTCCGCTCTGAAGTCTGTTCGGGGCCCGATCATCTTGTCCAGCTCTACGCTGGGGGATGCATGGTTCAATCTCATCAGAAACCAAACCACCACAGCTAGCATCTGGCATCTTGTGGGTCCAGAGAAGGACAAGAAGCTATCCCAACCAACAGAACCCGTTCCTTCTTCCCCGCCGAATGCAAAACTCGGATCAGTCGTCGTCAAACGCCATGAAAATTTTCAGAGCTCAAATGAACCTGTATACAGCGCAGGCTTGACTCGGGATGCACTACGTCCATCACCGACCACAAGGCACTTCATGATGCGGGAGTGACTTTTCAAGAGATCCGGATTCCCGGGATAGACGTCGAAGGGATTAGCGGCGAACGCCTCCAGAGCCGGGAACACTGCGTTATGCCGTTCACTTTTCGGGCCTGGCGGCGTAGGACGTGGATCAAGATCGTATTCCTGCGCGAGATCTACCTGGTCCCCGATTACGGAGCTACCGTTCTCATCGGCATGGATAGAGTCCGACCTTTTAAAGGCAGACGAATACTCTTACATCATCGAGAAGGGTATCCCACGCGTCTGTCCTAAACCATCCAGGTTCATAGACATTCTGTTCAGGTACGACACTGCAAGAGCGCAAGTCGTGCAGAACTTCTACCCTGAAACCGGAAAGGAGCGAACAGGAAATCTCTGACTTGTTGAGGCTGTGACGCCTCTGGCCAAGATGGCAAATCAGGAGGCATGGCACGCCTCCTATCCAGTGGAATGTACGGACGACAAGTGTAGATGGTGTGGAAAGGAATATGATGACAAGTTCGTATCTTCTATTACTAGTTTTATCTCACAGTACTGACTAATTGCAGGACCGGCCGAGCCAGATTCAACAATGATCTTCTGGACTGCCACAAGGAACATTGGCATAATCAGAACCGGCTCCCAGCATTTCGAGGCAGGGTAAGGCTGGTCATCCACTTTTTAAAGACGTCGGGGCAGTACTTGAGTACGAGCGGGAGCCGCGTGTTTTAAGATTTGAAGCAATGTCTTATCTCCGTCATGCTATTCTAAGTTTGGGGTGGAATCAGGCAAGAACTCGTGTTAGAGCGTAGAACCTCGCCAATAAATCGTGCAATTCTGCCATGACACATTCCAAATTCGAATACGGTGAACATTGAGCCCCAACCTTGTGTTTATAAACGATCCACAAATTTCGTCCACCACTCCGCTTGGTCTAGTTGGTTATGGCGTCTGACTGTAAGATCTCGTGCAAAATCTCGATATTGCTGTTATCAGAAAGTCCCTAGTTCGATTCTGGGAGCGGAGATACATTTTTTACTTTTTTTCCCTCCTCTGATAGTTGTGATCGCGGTCGTGCATCGGGTATTCACGGTGCCGCGGACCCGTACACGTGCCGCAGAATATTAAATATGTTACTGTCATCAGAAGGTCCCTAGTTCCATTCTAGGAGCAGAGAATCTTTTTTTTTATCTTTATCTTCACCAGTAAACGATGTACGGCTCGAGAAGCGAAGGCTAGAATACTATCCCTTCGTAGTTTACGAGTTTCAAGCCATTTCTTATCTCCGTAGTGCTATTCTAATTTTGGGGTGTAATTAGGTAGAACACTCGCTTCTCTCGCATCGGAGCGTGTAACCTCCTCGCCTATAGAGGCGCTAGATAATGAACGTATTGGAAGATAACATAATGAATTGCAGCGTGTGATACGAAGTAATGCTTAATAGAAGCCATCTATAGGTACTCTGTGCGAACTAAACGCATTCGGCCCGTCTAATGAAAATATTGGAAAACAAAGAGAGAGAGAGAGAGAGAGAGAGAGAGAGTTGGAAAAGCTAATCTAACGGGAAAGTTTCAATACTCTCAAAGCATCTTTTCTCACGGCCTATGTGAAACAGACCAGACGTGAAACTACCCTTCATGCTTTTCTCGCTCGAACTGATTGGAATGAGAGGCCCCAGAACTTGGAACGCGGCAAACAGAAAGTTTTTTGTTGTGTCTCAACAGATGAGTTCTCAAAGAAGATCGAGAGAAAAGTACTTTCGGACAGCCCTGCTCTGGGCACTTGAACGTGTTTTGAGATCACCCCCAAAGCTGGGCGATCGCCCAGGTCACGGTATCTGGTAGGTACTTCCTTGCTCAACAGCTGTCGGAGCAGCACTGCACAGCTCCTCTAGTGTACTGAAGGCAGATTGGCCCTGGTGAAGCATCGCTGAGGTTGTTGAATTCTGCTGGCCGATATGAAGACCCAAGATGCTGAAATGTTCCGACGAAACAGGCGCCAGGTCATGCGGCCGGTATTGGCATCTCTCCATTGGCGGAATCGAGGGTAGCATGTCTGATGTAGCTGTATGGGAGTTGGCAAGGTATGGGTTTGGTATCTAAGTGAGATCTGGTTGTGGCGGTAGAGGGTCCGTGAGAGATGAACGGTAGTTCGGAATTAGCGGTAATGAGAGTGGCATGTCTGACGTCGCTCTGTTAGGGTTGGTGAAGTATTTGTACGGTGTGTATGGTGTCCAAGTAGGACCTGCTTGGAGCGATGTACCATTCGTAAGCGTAGATGGAACCCCAACCTTTAAACTCTTATTCAAAATCGAATCCGTTCAAAAATAGAATTTGACCACACGTTATCGCCACTGACACCTTCAAACCATCACCAGGACCTCCGTGCGGGCGGATACGTACAAATCGTACTTGGTTTCGTCCGCCTTGTCTACTGCCTCCTCCTCCGCTTGAACGTGTTGACAATAAAAATGACCGGCCCGAAGATTTCCTCTCTCTCGCAAGGACGGACGTCTCGAGGACGTTGGTAAAGATGTGAGGTACGAGTCACGATGTGTGTCGGCAGATTTAACTTTCGGGTATGATGATCCAAACACGCGCGCGGCACAGGAGACAGGAAGGTCATGTTCCTGCATATTTCCAAAAACAGCGAGCAGGGTCGGCTCGGACAGAAACGTTTTGTCCTCATTATGACCGAGGGCGTGCACCCGTGCATACCATCGAGCCCCTGCACGCTGCACGCACCCGGCGAGAAGGGGATCGGCCAGCCCTAAGCGCTTGCATCATCCCATTTACTCTTCTCGGTATCTCCACTATGCAGCGCGCATGGTAACGGAGATCAAACCGCTGCCTTTTTCCCGGCGTCGTCAATCCTTTTCTATTCCCAGCTCGTTGTTGTTCAATCTGACCATTCAGATTGATGGGGAGCTCCTGGCATGATGTAGATAATCATTGGTATGGCCAGGCTTAGAATCTAGCCGGGAGGTGGCCTTGTTGGAATTGTTTCTTTGTTTGGATGCGTCCGGCTGTTAAAGGTAGTGAATGTCCTGCTTGTGGGTCGAGGTTCCCGTGGGGGCCGTTTGCACGGCCCGCACGCCCGACGATCGCTCCAAAGTGCTGCAGGCAGACGCGAATACACACCGACAAGTCGGTGGTCGGGTTCGCACTGATGCGTAGAACTGTGGGTCGTAAAGGTAATGGGATTTCGCAGGCCGGACTGATCCAAGGACTTCTCACCTCCAGTCGAAGCCGATTATACATCCTGACCTTGTTCTGAACCTCACAGCAGAAAGCCGAGGTCTTTCTTCGGCTCAGGGAGAATTGGTAATGGTATAGAATGCTTATTTTTTGTGATCCACTGTGGGCAGAACCGTCCATCCACCATCATACCGGATTCAGCAACAACAGCGGCTGAGGCGTCCCCGCCCCTGTTATTCCTTCGAACGACTTTATGTTGACCCGTGCGGAAGCACGGGCTGAGGATGAAGTGGGGCCTTGCACGGCCATGATCCAGCAACGAGACTTTGAAGAGAGGAAGCTCCTAGCAATACTTAAGGGACAGAAATCTTCTGCACAACCCGCCAGCATCAGCTTCAATCACTCCATCAAAACAATCGCCACCAGCTGCATTTCCTCGGGTCCCGCTCTTGACACCCACCCAATTGCAATCTACCAACAACCTCAACATGCACGCCCTCCAAAGCCTCTACTACTTTTTGTTCGCCGTCAGCGTGGTTGCGGTCCCCGCGGTCCCCAACAACCCTTTCAGCGGATCCTCGACCCTCGAAGTCCGTGCCGTCCCGGTCTCGTCCCAGACAGTCGAGGCCCGCGAAGTCTCTCACAACCCTTTCACAACCGGGCTAGTCAAAGCCCGTGCCGTCCCGGCCTCGTCCCAGACAGTCGAGGCCCGCGACGTCTCTCGCAACCCTTTCACAACGAGAGTAATCGAAGCTCGCACCGCTACCCACAACGGTCCGGTCACGCCCGCGCCAGCGCCAGTCGAAGCTCGTGACGCTCCGCAGATTTCTCTCTCTACCTCGGCTCTTGAGGCCAGAGACACACCGGGACAACCTGCCCTTACCGCGCCTCTTGAGCCCGAGCCCATCGACCCCCCGCCCACCACTGCTCCTGCCCTGGCTCTTTGAGGCCAGAGATGCTGTAAGTCTGACAATCAGAGCCACCATCAAGCACGCTCTCCCCAACGTCACCAGAACTCTTTGCTGATCTGAACCAGTGAAGTGATTACGAATCGCGACACGGGCGACCTGTGCATGGGCTTTTGATCTGTCACACTAGTATGACATGGAAGACTTTGACGTTTAATAGAAATGTTACATATTTCAATCACGATAATTCCTCAACATCTGCAGACTTGCTTTGAATACGTTAATCTACCGTCTTCTCCCCCATTCTTCCACCATTGACCAGCCTTTTGAACGCGCCCCACAGCGATATTGTTTTTCTTTTTTTTTTATCAACGATCAGAGACCCAACCAACGTATCTCAAATCATCACTTGGCCGTTCTCAAACTTTCCACCAAGCAATTCCAGTCATTTGTGAGTTTGAATTACATCGGCCGAGACGGGCACTCTAAGCGCTAGGCCCAGAGAATTCTAGCGGTACAAGGACGGGCTTTCTCAAGGGTCTTAAACGGCGAAATCGCTATGCTGCACCTCACCCGACACCTCTGCGCCTAAACGCTGCTCTCAACTGGAGGAGTCCTTCTCGATCGCGAGCGCTCGAAGTACCGACCAACCACACATGCTACTGTTACATAATGAGGGGAGTGGAAGCGCCTGTCGGGACGCGGTTGGTAATTTTCAGGCGCTGTATATTTCCATCCATACCATTGCATGTACGATGGCAGTGAGACCAGGACATAGAACCACCTGTTGCCGTCTCTTGTAAGCATCCATAGCGTGAGCAGCCCTCCATGGTCACTCAATATGGCCAACAGGTCAGAGTGGCTGACATGCTTTCAGCTAGTACGTACGATGTGTTTGAGAGCCTTTATTACACATAAAAAAAAAGAAAAAGCGGGAGCTTCTTTCTTTCGCAGCTCTGGGCGCCCCTGGTGCCTCTGCCGCGGTGCCAGACATGGACCTTTGAAAAGAGCTTAGACCAAAAAGCGACCGGTGCTTCGGCACGCAAAAAAATGCAAAAGAAAATGCAGAACGTACAACAGCCGGGATTCCCCAATGGTCACCCACTTGAGTACTAATCGGCCGGTTCGCAGCTTGAGTACGGCTGAGCGGACGGGAAGCCCTATATTCTGCGACCTATGGTCGTACGTGGCAGCTGAAGTTGCGGAAGCATTCTATGTAGTCAAAAATATTTCAGCACTCGCATGTCACTTCCCACCGCAACACTAGCCGATGGAAGCGGCTGCTAGGCCGAAGAGCTGAACGAAGAGAGAAAAGCACAGAAATTTGTCCTTAAGGGACGAAATATTGATGGAAGTAATAGCGGGTACGTAATGAAACAAACTCTGTGCAATGTAAATGCAACAAAATATCGTAAACACGAAGCCTCTACCAGCTTCGTTACACTTACCGTAGCCTTCCATACGGAAGATAGAGCTGAGTGCATTCATTTGACAAGGGATGGCTAGACAAGGTGAGACAATTTCGAGTAGTGGTGGGGAAGTTACCAATCGATATTGCTGTCCCCTTAGAGTATCACTGCTATCGCATCATATACACGACTGCTAGGATGAGTGAGAACCGCCTATTTCTGTCGTGCTATAGTCATAACTATGTTGTGAAACGGTCTGACCAAGGTTTCCTAAACGAACAAACAAAACTTGAGGAGAAACTGCAGCTGCCAACAGCATTGGTGATGAACGAATGGACGGGTTCTGAGATACTCGAATTGTGATCGCGATGAAATCAGACTTGCTGCCCCGAGGGAAAGAGCGAGTTTCAAAAACACTGTAAGAGAAAGGAGCCGCCCACTGAAGTACCTTGAGCAGTTCAACTCAGAAAACCAAGGCTTGCATACAAAAAGAGTCTGGAACCTGAATGCAAGATCTGAAGCTATGGCTGTGGACTGACCCAAGGGGTCGGGTAGATGATGGAGATATCACGTATAGAGAAGACAGATTGTACGCGCGTAGTAGCATGCTCCACCACCGGCTCGAAAATGGACGCCCGACCCTAGTCTCTTCCTACACTTCGACCATGCCCTGCTGAAGCTTTGTCGATGGCAATGCCTTTGGTTGAGGTTCCGGTCACCTGCTACGGTTCCGTCACAGCATCGAATGCATTGTCCCTGTTGGCCGAAATAGGATGCCGTGTTCAGTCAGCCTGACACCATCGACAGGCATGCAAGGGAGAGAAAGAGATCCAACTTACACAGTAGAGGCTCTGCTTGGCTCATTCCAATGACTTTCCCGCTTACTGAAAGACTGAGCATCGGATCGGATATCCCCAGACTCGATACCTGCTCGCGGACCCTTATGTCCGGGATCAATTGCTCTCTTAATAGAGTGTGGGAGTTTGATGGCGTAGTCCAAAGGGCAAGAAAAGTCCTTTGCCCTTTTACAACTCAACAACTGGCGCTGGCTTTCGTCGTCAAACGCGTTGGCAACATCTGCAGAACTGTTGTTGTTGACTCTAATCAGTTATTGCAAGAGAGTAAAGCCTATAAGTGTAAGACAAGGTACTCACGGTTCAGAAGTGCTGTCTCTCTCAACATATAAGTTCTCGGTTGCTAGAGTCCTGGGCGGAGACCTGGCGAAAGCAGCCGAACCCGTTCTCTGCGCGGCCTCGAGGTTTGGCGTGATAGTGACACTGGCAATGTTCGTCACATAGACCGACGTCCAACCATCAGATCTTTGTTCAACATTGAGGTCACGAGGCGGTTTCCGTAGAGCGACATCGTTCGGTGCGCGAGAGAAAGAAGTTGAAGACCGACTCAGTTCATCCTGAAGTGTTTCAGCAGCAGATTCGGTTGGTCAGGTATCAAACGAAAGTATAGCCACCTGGAAAGCTGGAGAAGCAGCAAGCATGTGCCCAGTTACGATGACGGACAGTGTTGCAAGCATGAGGCCGAACACGACCCCCAGAGTTCCGCACATGGCTTTTCAGATATGACAGCCTCTGGGAATGTGCAAAGAAGAATTTAAGTGTATGGATTGAATGGGTTACGATTGAGTGTGAAGGATGGGGTTGAGCTTGAATGGTTTGATCGATCAAAGCTCCTCATATACGTCTTTTCGGTGGCGAGCTTTGGAAAGAAAGTCTCTGGGCTTTGGTCATTTTCTCATAAGTGAGCGCGTGGTTATGCCATGGTGATACATGGTGCTCAGAGGCACGACATAGTCAGCACTCGGGTCCCTTTGATTCTTCTGCAAGATCGGCCATCTTTTCCCAAGCGCCGATAATGATGACAGGTTGAACGATCTGTACGACTCGTCTTGTTTGATTAGTGCACACTCCAACCACGTGGATCAGCCCCGAGTTCATCACAAAAAGCAGAAGAATGAAAAAAGCAGACAAAGACAAATCAGCTACTTCTTCCTACTTTCTTTTTCAGCCTCTACTCAACTTTAGTACCGTCCTGCTGTCTTACTATCTCACACAAGCCTTGCTTTTACATGCATGCCAGGTTTTTGTTTGCTTCTTCTCAAGAATTTCAATGGTTGGAAGTCTTAGTTCGTCAATGGCTCTTGCCACAACTCCTTTTCAACCAATCACTTGTAATATTCTTCTTGAGACGGCATGCTAAGCCGGGGTGTTTGACCTTCCAGACCGTCGTTGTTGTACGAGGGGTTTGTAAAAACCGTTGGCCGGTGAGTACTGATACAGCTGCAGGCCATCAATAGGACCCCAGTGAAGGCAAGGCCATGTGGCGATCTCGATTCGAATGGTTTCTGTCAAGTGACACGGCGGTGGGCCGGAGTGGTCTTGACGGAAGCCGTCAATTTGATGCATTAAGCTCGTGGAGGCCAGCTCTCAAGCTTGCCAATGCTGAGTGTTTTTACAGTTGGCTGGGATTCCAGTCTCGAGCGGGGACTTGGGAGGAACTTGATCCGGGTGAAGACTGAATAGGCAGAGCGGCGCCGTTGAGTGAGACACTGCGGTGCTACACGACATGCAAGCTAGGCAGCATTGGTCAGTCTTATCTCCAGTGCAGTCGATGCTCCCCGGTCCTCTCGCGCATCGACCGAGCCACGGCTTTGGTTCACGGAAGTGGAGTGCAGTCGTTGGCATGGTGGGTGGTGTTGGAATGGCGAATTTGATAAAAACACGGACATTCCGAGCCCGTGACCGGAAGTGATGTTAGTCTTGGCATTAACTTGCTCAATCATGGACGATGAACAGACGGATGACGGCGGGGCAGGGGTGCACATGGCAAACCAAGCATTTGCATTGAGCGTCACCAGAAGCTTGGTGCTGGAGTGAGGGGCGAATTGGAGGGGCAGCATTATTGTTGCAGCAGTTTCGTGGGCTTGATCGGTGATATATGGCGTGACGTAGGCTGATAGACGCAACGGCGCTAGGGCATTGCTGCTGGCTCCTGGGCTTGGCCGATTGGTGCGATGTGGCGCACTAGCAGAGCCAGGACGGGCAGTCGCCGCTCAGCCGCCAGCTCTGGCCTGTGCCATTAATAATGGACGCCCGTTGCTCAGGTCACCGTGGCCGCGAGGTTTCCCAATGCAAAGCGCACACTAAGCAGCGCAGTTCTAGAAGCGGCGGCTGCGGGCCAATGAGCACGGCGCAGAATAAACACTCACCTCGGGACGCCCGAGGATCCCTGGCGCCCCCACTTCTCCACCCCCGCCCCTCCCCGCTCCAGCCAGCCCCACTAAAAGTTGCATCACTGCTCGTTAAATACCGTGCCTCGCTCAATCCATCGCCATCACACCCGACCTGACCTCTGAACTCTCCCCCGCCATCTGCAGCCATGGGAAGCATCGAGGGTTGCCCTGCACACGCCACCGCCGGCGGCGGCACTCGCCCGCGCGACTTCTGGCCCCACACGGTCAAGCTCAACATCCTGCGCCAGAACCAGCCCGCCACCAACCCGCTGGGCGAGAAGTTCGACTACCGCAAGGCCTTTGAGAAGCTCGACTACGCTGCCCTCAAGGACGACCTCAAGAAGCTGATGCGCGACAGCCAGGACTGGTGGCCCGCAGACTTCGGCCACTACGGCGGCTTCTTCATCCGCATGTCCTGGCACGCCGCCGGCACCTACCGCGTCTTCGACGGCCGCGGCGGCGGCGGCGAGGGCCAGCAGCGCTTCGCCCCGCTCAACAGCTGGCCCGACAACGGCAACCTCGACAAGGCCCGCCGCCTGCTGTGGCCCATCAAGCAGAAGCACGGCTCCTCCATCTCGTGGGCCGACCTGTTGCTGCTGGCCGGCAACGTCGCCATGGAGGACATGGGCTTCAAGACCTTCGGCTTTGGCGCCGGCCGCCCCGACACCTGGGAGTCGGACGAGTCTGTCTACTGGGGCTCCGAGAAGGACCTGTTCCCCGCCGGCAACAAGGACCGCTACGAGGGCAACACCGACATCAACAACCGCAAGCTCGAGGAGCCGCTGGGCGCCACCCACCACGGCCTCATCTACGTCAACCCCGTCGGCCCCGACTTCAACCCCGACCCCGTCGCCGCCGCCAAGGACATCCGCACCACCTTCGGCCGCATGGCCATGAACGACGAGGAGACGGTCGCCCTGATCGCCGGCGGCCACGCCTTCGGCAAGACCCACGGCGCCTCTTCCGACGGCGACAACCTGGGCCCCGGCCCCGAGGGCGCCCCCATCCACCGCCAGGGCCTGGGCTGGCACAGCAAGTTCCAGGACGGCAAGGCCTCCAACTCCATCACCAGCGGCCTCGAGGTGACGTGGACCACGACCCCCACCAAGTGGAGCAACGGCTACCTCACCAGCCTGTTCAAGCACGAGTGGGAGGTCACAAAGGGCCCCGGCGGCGCCTGGCAGTGGATCGCCAAGGACGGCGACACCATCATCCCCCACGCCTTCGACAAGAACAAGAAGCTCAAGCCCACCATGCTGACGACGGACCTGTCGCTGCGCTTCGACCCCGAGTACGAGAAGATCTCGCGCCGCTTCCTCGAGCACCAGGACCAGCTCGAGGACGCCTTCGCCCGCGCCTGGTACAAGCTGCTGCACCGCGACATGGGCCCCAAGTCGCGCTACCTCGGCCCCGAGGTGGCCAAGGAGGACCTGATCTGGCAGGACCCCGTGCCGCCCGTCGACCACCCGCTCGTCAGCGAGGGCGAGGTCGCCTCGCTCAAGAAGGAGATCCTCGCCACCGGCCTCGACGTCTCCACCCTCGCCTTCACCGCCTGGTCGTCGGCCTCGTCCTTCCGCAACAGCGACAAGCGCGGCGGCGCCAACGGCGCCCGCATCCGCCTCGAGCCCATGCGCAGCTGGGAGGTCAACAACCCCTCCCAGACCGCCACCGTCCTCCAGAAGCTCGAGGACGTGCAGAACAAGTTCAACTCGTCCGCCTCGGGCGGCAAGAAGATCTCGCTGGCCGACCTGATCGTGCTGGCGGGCGCCGCCGCCGTCGAGAAGGCGGCCAAGGACGCCGGCGTCGGCGTCACCGTCCCCTTCACCCCCGGCCGCACCGACGCCAGCCAGGAGCAGACGGAGGACTCGCTCAAGCACCTCGAGCCCAAGATCGACGGCTTCCGCAACTACGGCCGCTCGTCGAAGCGCGTCCGGGCCGAGCAGTGGCTCGTCGACCGCGCCAACCTGCTCACCCTCACCCCGCCCGAGCTGACGGTGCTCGTCGGCGGCCTGCGCGCCCTCAACGCCAACTACGACAAGTCGGACAAGGGCGTCCTCACCAAGACGCCGGGTAAGCTCACGAACGACTTTTTCGTCAACCTGCTCGACATGGGCACCGAGTGGCAGCCCGTCGACGGCGACGAGGAAGAGGTCTTCGAGGCGATTGACCGCAAGACGGGCGAGCGGAGGTGGACGGCCACGCGCGCCGATCTGATCTTCGGTTCGCACGCCGAGCTGCGCGCCATCTCGGAGGAGTACGCGAGCGCGGGCGTGCAGGAGAAGTTCGTCAAGGACTTCGTGAGGGCGTGGGACAAGGTCATGATGCTGGATCGCTTCGACGTGAACGTCGACGAGATTCGCAAGGGGCGCGAGTCGAGCGTGCCGAGGCTCTAGACGCGCGCAATGAGATGATCATGCACGCTCCCAAAATAAAGTAAAAAATGATGCCGAAGCCTGCGCGCACCCCTTGGCTACGGCTCGGCCGCGGAATAGAGTCTGTCGGTGTGCAAATAGTCTCTTTCTACGAGTTATGCAGTCCCGATGGCGATGTTTATGAGAAATAGTCGGTCTTTGGTTCAGAACGTTGTGTCTTTGTCTACAATTTTTTATCTCGACTCTTGATGTTTGGACAGCTGTGGTGATTGCCGATAAAGTGTGTGCACTTCCTCAAGCACGGACAGGGTGCTACAAAAACGACAGCCATGGTGAGACGGCAGAGGCTTTGAGTGTTCGGACCAGTCAACGGATTGTGATACATCTAACCGTCGGTCCGGCATCCCTCCATGCAAGACTGCCAATCTGAGCGACTCCAATGCGCTCTGCATAGTCGCCATGCCACTCGATGACCAGGCAGTTCAGGAACGGAAGGCCTTTCCGATAGCCTCCAGTGCCTTCGTTGAAATGGTAGTAGAGTCCAGGATATCCTTGCCATATTTTGCGGGGGCGAAATGTGGATAGAGCCACGAGATCCACATTACTGCTCTGCTCCAAGCTTTCCGCCTCCATGGAGAAAACAATCCCTCGCCCCAAGCCATCGTCAGAACCTTCCCACAAGCGCCTGGAGGTTTCCTTCCAGGGCTTATCAACTGATCCAGAACGTTCTGAAGAGTGTTCTCGGGTCTTGGTTTTTCCCTCTGCTTTGCTCATGGGGAGGATCTCAAGGCTACCTTTGTGCTTGTGGTTCGTATATCGGCGCGCCTCGCGGTAGCGGAAACTCCTGCTCCCGACCACCTCTGCCTCGAAGACAAGCAAGCCCGACGGCCTATGAAGGCTGGGGCCCGAGCAGTCGATTCCGCTGAGAGCAGCGCAAGGTCCGCCGTGCTTCGCTTCCACGTCCGTGTCCACGACGCGTACCTTGGAGAATGGGACCAGCTCCTCAAACGTCTGCCTGATGTCGTAATGCTGATCGGGCGCAACCGGCTCCACCCACAACACCTCTTCGCGCCATCCGATCCACGACCAGGTCGGGAATGTTGCACGCGGGCTTTGGCCGCGTTCGATCGTCCGCCGTTCGGGCCGACAAGTATTGCAAGGTCTCCAGAGCAGGGCCATGCCAAACGAGGCCAGAGGCAAGCCGAACTCGAAACCGCAATCCATCTGGAGGCCGAGTGCGGACTGCACCGCACTAAAGGCGTTCAGGATGTCAGATTGGTACGACAGCTGTCTGCACGAGTATTTCTGGACCAGATGCATATACGTCGCGAAGCTCGGGAAATCTCTGTCGTAGTCGAAAGCCCTCGCGGATACGCCAGCACGTCGCTCACGAGAGGCACGGCCTTCTTCTGCGCGGGAACCACCACCACCACGCGCGGTCTCGAAATCGCCGAACAGGGCCAGATCCTCGAGCTGGGCTCGGCGTAGTATGAGGGCTGGTGATTTGATTAGATTTCTAATCCGGGTTTGTTTCGAACCGAGTTCCGACACCGCGGCCGAGAGACAGCGGTAGTACACTTGGTCGTAGGTGAACACCAAGCACCTGCGCGACATGAGTAACTCTTGCATCGTCCATCCGCGCGTTTGATAGACGGTTTGGCTAAGTTTGGCGGGTATGGTGCCGCTAGGGACGTACCGCAGCTGTCTCCCCTTGACGTCCCGCGAGGCGTGGGGGCACCGGGTCCCCTTTCGGAGCCCGGACAGGGGGGAGGAGGCGCTTTTGGCGGATGCGGCGACGACGGTGAGGTCCGCGTGGGCGTAGATGATGTGCATTATGCGGATGCCTTCGTACTTGGACGCCCGGTCGTTTTGCACCAAGCATAAGGCGTCCACCCAGATGTATCTCACCCCGAGGAGGTTTGTGAGCTCCATGGCGTCGTCGATGAGGGCGGGCACGCCTCCTTTTCTGGTGAGCGAGTGCTTTTTCTCCAGCCTCGAGACGTTTTCCGTTGTTGTTTGCAAGAAGGGATCTTTTCCCCAAACGTAGCTCAGGGCGAAGTACTTGTGGGTTGTGTCCTTCGTAACT
Organism: Diplodia corticola; assembly: GCF_001883845.1. Taxonomy (NCBI): domain Eukaryota; kingdom Fungi; phylum Ascomycota; class Dothideomycetes; order Botryosphaeriales; family Botryosphaeriaceae; genus Diplodia; species Diplodia corticola. The sequence goes on from NW_017971526.1 coordinate 265,518, forward strand.
AAGCAGCGGTCGACCACGTCGATGAACGTTAGTTTCCAAGGACCTACACCATACCTTGGGGGCAGGTGGTGGCACATTGAATGAAAGAAGGTGCCGCTACCAAGTGTAGAAGTACGAGGCTTCTGACAATCGTCCATCCAACTCTTTATCATGCCAATGGACACGGATTGATACCCTTCCGGGTCTGTCTGAGAGGATGCAGTGTCATCTCGGAAGAGGTTGTTTGGCTGTGGTGCCGGCAGCGGCTTGCGTCCCAAAGTGAGAGTAACTGCGACGTGTTTGTATTTGACGAAAACCTTGTCGACCGACTTTTTGTCAGGAACAATGGAGCATACATCCTCGCTGTCCGCCTCCTGTGAGGAAGCAGGATTAGGCAATTCGAGCTCCGCTTTGATCAGTCGAAACAGAAATTCGCAGAACCGGCAAGCCTTGCGTGCCGAGAGGTCTTCAAGCGTGCCGTAGCTTATCTGACGTGGAACCACCCGTGGCTTGGGGATGACGTCTCCCAGAAGCAGATTGACCGATGCTTGGGATATCCGTCTGAGACTTCCAGCGTATCCAAGGAAATAAGCTCGACACTTCTCGCAAGCGAGGTGGGAAGCCTCACTGGCCCCGGTGGGTGGCTCTTGGAAGCACTCCTCAGCTCCAGGAACTACCGACGGATTTGATGGCCCAGGAACAGCCATCGTGGTACCGTAGTTGCACCGTCAGGCCCGTTTCATTCATTCCAGAGAACGCTGTCGTTTGGTGCGTCGGAGATGTAGCGTCTGGGGGATGCTTGATGGAGAGGAAGAGTTTATAGGCGACGATAGCGGAATATGGAGAGGATGGTCCGGGCGAAAGGGCCACAAGCGGAGCCGACCACAATTGAGGCTGAGGCAAGGAGTCGTTCGAAAACCCATGGGTTCTGTGGGGCGGGGCTCAGCCGCTCAGCCCCCTTGTACTACGCCGCTGATCCTGCATGGCTGAATAAGCCGACAACGGCCATCGCAAATTCATGATCTTTAGTCTGGCTTTCCCCTTTGTATGAATTCGAACACATGTTCCTGCTGGCTGTCATCAGTCCAAACGAAAACTCGACCCATATCTCGCCAAAGAAAAAGCATCTCCCACGTAGCGTCATCTTCAGCGCACTTACAGCTGGCCACACTCACGACAGTTCAATGCTGGAGCGGTAGGGGCGGCCGTTGGAGCGAGCTGACCAAATAAACCAATAATCCGCATTGCTCCTGCCACCCACTACGCACACACGCACACTCCACCCCCCCCTCCTCTCAACTCCCGCACCATCGCCCACACACACACCCGCGCCTCCTCACCCCCACCACAAGTCCCACTCCCACTCCCACTCCCCCTCCCACCCCCACCCCATCCGCACTAGACTACCCAGCAGCCCCCTTCCAACCCCCTCTCCCCCTCAGACCAGCCCCAGCCCCCCTAATCCCCTCCACCCTCGCCCTCCTCATCGCAGCCGGGCCGCCCGCCGCAGCCGCAGCAGCAGCCGGCGGCGGCATGACGCTCAGCCGCACCGGCGAATCCAGCTCGCTCGGGCACATGGTCAGCGACTCGAGCGCGGGCAGCACCGCCGCGACGTCGGCCACTTCCCAGCGCAGCGTCTTGAGGACGGGCGCGGATTCGGCGGCTTCGTCCTCATCCTCGTCGAAGTCGGGTGCGTCGGTGCAGAGGAGGACGGTGACTACATCGTCGTCGTCGTCGCTGGTGGTGGTGGTGGTGTTGCTCGCTTGTGCGGCGGCACGTCTCACGTAGGCGTCGACGGCCTCCTGGTCGACGACGACGAAGGTGAAGGCGCTGAAGGCGGGGCGCGTCGAGCCGTCGGGCGGGGCGCGCAGGTGGGTTTTCCAGTACGTGTAGAGCAGGTCCGGGGGCCAGTTGAAGAAGGCCGTGTGGAAGGCGGCGGCGGCGGCGGTGGTGGTGGGGGGGAGCGGGGCGCGCGAAGGGAAGGGGGAGGTGGCGGGGCCGGTCTCGATGTCGATGAGGCGGAAGTCTTGGACGCCCGTGGGGTCGGCGATGAGCTCTTCTAGGAGCTGTGTGGAGGGGGGGTTCCGTCCGGTCAGCGGGTGTGGTCTGGGATTGATGGTTTGTTTATTGGGAGTGGGAGGGGCAGGTCACGCTGGTGGGGACGTTGGCGGTGCAGAAGATGGGGCACATGTGGTGGCCTTGTTCGGCCGGCTGCGTTTCTGCCATTGTCGAGGGATTTGTTTTGGGTCCGGGATTTGTTTTGGGGTTTTTTCTGGGACTGGTTTGGCGGGTGGTTTTATGGTGATGTTTGGAGTGGATATTACGTCATGTGGCTGCCTGTTTCTAGGCATCAAGCGCAGGATAGATTAGGCATCAAAGGCTTTTAATTAGTCGCAAACCCCCAGCGCCGTCACCTCCCCATTCAACGACCCGCGAAAGAAGCCAGAAAAGCGCTGGTATCAAGCACGTCGGCATGCCCCCCACTCCTCTCCCCGCCCTCCTCAGTACTCGCCATCATCTCCATCATCATCTTCCCACTCTGGCCGCCGGGCCCACTTCCATAGACGGCCTCGGCAAACATGCGCAGCTGCATGGGCATGCGCGAATCGCCATAGTGCTCGATAAAGTCTTCCTTCTCGGGCGTGGCGCGCAGGCTCTCCCACGCGCCGTGGCGCATGCCGGCGCTCTTGCACGCCTCTTCTTTCTGGGGCGTCCACCACGGCGGGAGTAGTTGGGGGGCGGCGCGGTGCAGCTTGAGCAGGAAACGCGTGAAGCCGCCGATGCTCGACTCGACCTCGCCGCCCATGACGCAGTCGGCATCGATGTCGCCCTCGAACTTGTACTGGTCGTCCATGCGCATGCGGTAGGCGTCGATCAGCAGCTTGTACGTGTCGCGCTCGGAGCGGTCGTGCAGCCACGTGCGGGTCGTGAGGCGCGTGAAGGGGTTGGTGATGGGTACGTCGAGGTTTTTTGCCGTGGGCGGAGCGGCATTGGCGGCGCGCGAGGCGCACACTTTTTTGTGCGTCTTCCAGTGGGCTTTTTGGCAGTCGCGGTTGCAGTAGCGCTCCGAGTGGCATTTGGCGCAGCGCTTGAGGTCGTCCGAGACCTTGCCGCAGCTGGCGCATGTGGTATCGTTGCTGTTGTCGGCCATGGCGAGGGATCGTAGCGTCTACGTAGGCTGGATGGGGAGTGAGAGAGAGGGGCCGTCAAGTCAAGTGGACTGAGCCGGCCGAATGGACGCTCTTGCCTTCTCGATCAGAAGGTTTTATATACACCACTGGCACGGGTCCACGTGGGGCAACGGGGATTCGCGTGTGTTTGGCAGCTGGACGCCTGATCTGAAGGCCTTTGCGACGCGTCACACGTCTTGTACCCTGGGTAGTACAGCATATTCCTGTTGAGGACCCACTTGGCCTGTCTGCTGCAGGGCATGTCGCGGCCAACTGCTAGCAGACGTTACACACGTTCGATCCTTGGACAGCAGAGGTACAAACGCTAAACGCCTCCCCTTTCGGTGAATGCCTCCGTCCAACTCGACACTGACCTCGAATCCTCCCTCTCCAACACCCTCTCTTCCGGAACATCTCTCTTCCCCTCCCCCTCCTTCACTCTCCTCACCGAGTCCCACCTCCCCGCCGCCACCAATCTCGCCGCCACGCCCAACGGTGGCGCCTTCAGCCGCGGATGCTCCGGCTCGTCCAAATCCAGCACCCCGAGCAAATCGTCGCCTTTCTCTGTCGTCGGAATCTCTCGATCACAGGTCTTCCAGCTGCCCAGGCCCAGCTCTTCGTGCGCCAAGCGCTGCAGATGCAGCGTGTCGTTGGCAAGCCACTCAATCCGGGCGTAGTTGTTGGCATTGTTGCCTCTCTTCCTCTGCCAACAGCCGACAAAAGGTTCGAGGAGCCACGAAGCCATAATAATGGAGCCGCCGACCGTGTAGATGAAAACCAGGCCGAAGAGGGAGATGTTGGTATACGCCGTGCTTAGTATTTTCTGCGCAGGCGAGCAGCATGAAAAAGACATTAGTATCCGTCCACACACTTCCACGCCGCAGCGCCACAACTCACCTGACTCCCACACAACCCCTCCGCCTCCGTCGTATTCGGCCTGACCACGAACCGCTCCATCCCCGCTCCCCCTCCCCCCGCCCCGGGCCCCGTCGCCGTATCCACCACGCGCCCCTGCATCGCCGCCAAGCTCACCGCATGCCACCTCTCGACATCCTTCTGCCACTGCGCCTCCCCCAGCGGGCCCTGCATCCCGTAATTCAAGCCCTCCCCGCCCGCCAGCCCGCCGCCCAGCGCCGCCGGCACCGCCGCCAGGCTCTCCGCATCCACCAGCGCCGCCCACCGGTACCAATCCAGCGCGTCGCGCTCCGCCTCCCCGGAAACGATGTCGCCCACCCCCGCGTTGACGTCGAGGTACCCGCTCAGCGGCGTGCAGCGGCGCCCAGGCGTCGTCGTCTCATCGTCATCATCATCACGATGACGTCGCGGGTTGCACCACTGCGCGCGCGACACGCAGCCGAGCGCCGACGCGGGCTCGTCGCGGTAGTAGAGCGGCACGGCGCGCTGCTGGGAGGGCAGCGCGAGGCCGTCGGCGCCGACGGCTGGGATGTAGTAGTGCCCGCCGGGTTGGTGGGCGGCGTACCAGGGGTCGGAGACGGGGGAGGTGTAGGAGATGTCGTTGGCGGAGAGGAAGAGGAGGGCGATGTCGCCGGGGGGGTGGGAGCGGGAGGGGGGGAGGAGGGCTGGGAGGGGGAAGAAGGAGGAGTGCGGGGCGGTGGTGTTGGAGGTGGTCCAGGCTTCGACGGAGCTGTTGGAGGGGGGGGAGGGCGGTTAGTGGGTTTGATTGGGAGGGAGGGGGGGAGGAGTGGAGGGTCAAGGGAGGGGATCAGGGAATCGTTACTCACCCGATGCTGTAGTCGGCGGCGGCGCTCAGCGTTTTGCGGTCTGCGGCTTGGAAGCGGTCGAGGAGCGGGTACTTGTACGTGGCCGTCTCGTTGACATCAGAGTTGCGGGGCCCGTAGTGGTACTTTGCGTAGGGTGTCGAGAAGTTGGGGTCGTCCGGCGCGGTGAAGTTGGAAATGTTCCTGTAGCCGTCGGCCACGAGGGGCGCGCAGTGCGTCGTGCGGCGGTAGAGGAAGCGGCGGTCCGGCGGCGCGTTGAAGCCCAGGTCGGCGTGCGTGTCGAGCAGACCCGTGTCGAAGAAGATGTTGCCTTCTTGCGTGCGGCACATCTCTGGACTGAAAGGGCAGGATGCGTTGCGTGTGATGGTTGCTTTTAGTTGTGAGGTGACGAATGTGTTGCACTGCGGCTCGGCGTTGGCGCTGCTATTGTAGCATTGCTGCGCGTAGTTGGCGTACGACGACATGCGCTTGGTGACGTACGGCCAGTAGATGCTCAGCTGCTCGGTCAGGTTGTTCGAGATTGCCACCGGCGCTGCACAGTTCGCGCTGGATATCAGCACTTCGTTGCCCATTGCCGTCGACACCCTCGAGGAGAAACCGCTTGCCGCGCCGAATCCGTACACAGTGAGCACAGCGAGGCCGACGACGGGCAAAACTCGCCGGAAGGGTTTGACAGCGGTACCGCGCCAGGCGAGAAGCATTTGCAGTGACCTGATGAGGCCGGTCGCACCATTGGCTGAGTTGCGCAGTGTGGCCTGTCGTTGATGGTACAGGGCATCGCGAGCTTCCCCGGAAGAATACAGACTGTGTACGGCAAAGCATGCAATCCTCCAGAAGCTTGTCCCGACAAAGGTGACGAAGAGAGCAGTAAAAGCAATGAGTAGGTCGCCTTGGCGTCGGGAAAGGGTGAGCGTGAGGCCCAATACTTGTCCGTGGGACCAGTTCGTCCATACACCACGATAAATGGTGTAGAGGGACTCGGACTCGGTTTGCGCGAAAGAGTCCATGCTTTCTGACTGGAGACGAGAAATCTTGCGGAAATGGAGCATTTAACCGTCCTGTGGACTGGGACCTTTTCCGTTTGCAGAAGGTGGTGATACCAATCCCTGGGATATACAATGCATTACTGCCGTTAGTAGCTTTGGGGGCCATGCAGTAACGAGCCACGGAATTGACGTCGAGCTGGGAACACCATTAGCACACTGCAGATATGTGTACCGAAATCTACCTAGTGTCCTCGCACGAAAGTGGGAGCCTTGGCAGAAAATTTGCAAGATATGAGAAGTTATTGGCAGCTATTTATGTTTTTTACCGACCGGAGAAACCCTTGTTACTACTACCTTGACACCATGAATATCATTGCACATGCTGTCGAGCCAGTGACGAATTGAAGCAATATGTCTTGTGAAAGCGATTGCTGAAACGCAGTGCGACTCACATCGAGTCTGGGACGCTGCATATTAATGCTTGGGTCCCATGTGGTGGGGGCCGTTTGAAAGGTAGTGTGGGGGCCGTTTGCCCCTCGAACCCGGGGTGCGATATGGTTCAGGGTTGCCATTGGAGGACCTACCACGTGCTTTATAGCTGGACATCAAGATTTAGAAGCAGCCAATAATGCAACCAAAATTAGCAGATTGCTCATCGCCCTGGAACATTCACCCATTCGGCATCTATGTCCATTTATAGCGCACGTCACGCAACGCCTTACAACAGCAAGTGGCCAGCTTTGTCTTCAAAACGAAAGTGCTAGGACTGTAGCATTCGCTGAACAGGACAGTGGGAAAGTCTGCACCGTCCGCACGAAGTCGTGACACAAATCACAGTGGCGTATGTCAATGAAAAGTGATGTTTTACGTAGTACTTGCTTTGGAACGCTACCGTTTCTAAACCCTTGTAGGTGATCTTCAACCTCCTCCCCCCGTCCCTCCCTCGCTACCAACTCACGCGCACTCCGGCTCTAAACCATCTCGCACTCCCCGCAGCACCACCACCCCTCCACCCATACTAAACACTCCCCGCCGCATGGAGCGGCAACAAACGGAGGTCCCCTGTGGAAACCCAATATATTTTTGGCCATTCCACGTAATCTTGACCGGCAAAGTTGCGATCAACCCTAAGTGTGGTTAGAATCGGGTTAGTAGCTGTTTTTCATAACCATACAAGAATCTGAACCGCATCATCGTGGTCGCCATTATATCTGAATTTGCGAACGGCGTCTTCGACCGCTTCAAGCGTGAGACCTGGGAGGCTGACCAAGCCGATACCTTCGGTCCGAACGAGAAAAGGATCGCTGCGAAAAGTAGTGACCTTTATGACCACGATTGACTCACGCGGCCGTGGAGCAGAAACCAGCTCTGCCGCCGTTGGAGGAAGCATGAAATTCCCGAACTCTTTGTCCGCCCGGATTGTCTCCAGTAGTTTGTTGAATTCGTCGGTGTCACGCAAACGTTACTCTGGCGGAGACAGGTCGTCCGTCCCATTTTCCTGCACCAGCCCGAATCGAGGTCGACGAGTAGCCGGACTGAGGTCGAGACAGTCAACATCCAGTCAACTTCTAGTTATAAATGTTAGTTGCAGGGCTGTCTTTCACGTACGACCATAGGTCGCAGAATATAGGGCTTCCCGTCCGCTCAGCCGTACTCAAGCTGCGAACCGGCCGATTAGTACTCAAGTGGGTGACCATTGGGGAATCCCGGCTGTTGTACGTTTTGCATTTTCTTTTGCATTTTTTTCTGCGCACTGACCATCTCCCATCCTTTTAATCAACCGAGCTTCAGGCCCCCCCGCGTGGGGTGGACTGGGAATGCCGCCTTTTTTTTTTTCCTCTCTTGCTACAGGATGGTGGCTAACCGACAAAAGAGGCAACAAGATGACGTGAGTGGCTAGGCTTTATACAGGGATTACTAGACGTCTTGATCTCCTAGACGTCAACTCCAAACCTCCCTTTCGGCACATACTGCCACCCAGACGACCTCCAAGACAAATCGAGGCACATGGTAAACTCCATATCAACACAGTGAGTTGAGTTGCAAAAGAAGTTCATCTACGGTGACCATTCGTGTGGAAATTTGAAGCAAATTTTGCCGGCGCAGATGTAGGTTTCAACGCCTTCTCTTCATGATCAGCAGTTGAAGCAGATATCCGGAAGTAAAGTGTATTTTCCGGTATACTTCTCTGCAACCGCCTTGTAGTACTGGCTGGCAATGAAGGAGTGTGGCAATGTAACCGAACCCCAGGTGGGGGCTGGGGCCGATATATCTGGGCGGCGAGGCGCAGTCCGCCAGATTGCGGCCCCCAGCGTTCGCCCGACCGTTCCAACGGCCGCACCAACACGGGCCTAGCGACAGCCTTAGTAAGGTGCCAAAAGGTCAGGATCTTGGGAGTGGATTCCTGGAGAATTGTCTGTGTTCGACCTCAAAAGAAAGCGATGAAGGATTGTCGCAAGTCTTTCACAACGTCGTTGGTGGCTGACAGGTCGTTGCTTGCCTACGGACTGTCGCGCCGATGGACTGTTACGTCTCTAATTCTTTTACTCTTGTTTCAAAATGGTGTGTCGAAGAGAAGTGTATAAGAACGGTTCATTTCAACAGGAAAGCGGCACAGCATCAACTCACCAAACCTCCACTTCAGCATCAGCCTTCCAATCCATCTTGAACTTTCCAGTCCATCTGAACTCTTCAACTCGACTCGAGACTTTCAATTCATCTTCAATTTCAATTTTCTTCATCTCAAGCTTTCAATCCTCCTCATCAACCATGAAGTTCTTCGCCATCCCCACCGTCCTCCTCTCGGCCCAGCTCGCGCTCGCGGCGCCCCTGGAGCAGCGCGCCGACAAGCGCGACGACGCGCCGTCGCCCGAGTCCTTCCGGGAGGCGATCAGCGCCAAGAAGACGATCGGGCGCGACCAAACCATCTTCTACACGGGGGGCGGGTGCGCGGCGCGGTCGTGCATCTCGTACAAAAAGGACCACGGGCTCATCAAGATCCAGGACGTCGAGGTGCTCGACGTCAACGACCCGAGCAAGTACGAGGACGACGACGTGTACCAGAAGGCGGTCAACAACTGGAGCAAGGCGTTCGCGCAGCTGTCGAGCGGCGTGGCGTGGGTCATGTTCCGCGACGGCAACAAGATCGACGAGAGCAGGGGCAGCGTGTGGAACAAGGAGGAGTGGCCGGCGCTCAAGGACAACGACGACGTCGAGGAGATTATCCAGATCGACGGGACCGACGTCAGCAAGATCCAGCAGATCTGGCCGGTGGAGATCCGCAAGGAGGAGGGCACGTGTGCCTGGTACGGGACTGCGCCGCTGTGCAACGCCCAGTGCCCGGATGGTTACGACAAGAAGGCGGAGAGCAGGTATGGGTCGGACACGACTGCTTGCACGTCGGGCAAGAAGTTGTACTGCTGCAAGAAGGATTGAGCTTGCAGTGCGGCATCATCATTGATCTGATCTCTTTTCCTATTTGGCAACGTTAGCATTTAGAATAGACGAATCCACTTGCTGTTTGATATCATTTCGTGCCACGCTTTGTGCTAGGAGTTGCACTAGACCGACTGTTGATGCAGTGGTGATGGATTTGGTGGTAGAGAGCAGAAACGGAGGAGGTTGCTATGACGTCACAAGTACATTTGGCGGCCACCTATGCAATGTCTGCGGTGTGGCCGACGTCGATGGCGTGCCGGTCACCTATGCCGCGAAGCTGCTGGTTAAATGAATTGGCGAAGAAATCCCCCAATGTCCAAATGAGATGGCGCAGGTGAGGACAGTGGTGGAGGTGGTGGAAATGAGGGGCGAAGAAAGCGGGTTGCGATTGCGATTGCGATGCTTGGCGTGGTGTTGTCGCAAGCGTCGATCTCGCAGCACATGTGGGTTCAAATTAAGCTTGAGATAAGCTAGAAAAATTGCAAGCTCGCGATTCCTGGGGGTTGCGGGTGAAAAGGCTTGCATTCTGGAAGATCTGTTCGGTTGCAGCAGGTGCGACGCCGGAACGCGCGTACTGGCAGCTGCGACGATCGTTTCGCGGCGGGCAGGCGGCGGGCAGGCGGCGCTGATTGGGCCAGCGCACGCACAGGATCCGGCTTAGCCCCCTTCCGCCGTTTCATCCCCGCCATCTCAATTTCAGAAATCTGGCACGCTGGTACCCCCTATACCTGCGCACCTAGCGCCCCGGCTCACGTGCTCAACACCTGTCCTTACTTTTCCCGCAAGCGCTGGGCCGGCCTAATCCAGCTCAACACACCTCCCAAAGCCCACCACCCCCAACCCACGCCATTGACAGTCCCCATCATGGCCGCTGCCAAGGACGACGTTAACCTCCGCGGGCCCGACGACGGCTCCGACGACGAGCGCGCCGAGTCGAGCCAGTTCCTGCCCGCGCCCGCCACCGCCCAGGAGCCCGAGGACAAGCTCGCTGCCATCCCCGTCTGGATCTTCGCCGTGTGAGTCCCCCCGCCGCCTGCCTGCCTGCTCTGCCTGCGACTGACGCCGTCCGCAGCTTCTGGATTGCCGCGAGTGGTGGCGTCATTCTCTTCAACAAATGGATCCTGCACACCCTGCAGTTCTCTTTCCGTGAGTGCCAGCGCCAGCCCGCCCCAGCGCTGCCCCCAATGCACCCCGAAACTGATTGATCCCGCCAGCCATCTTCCTCACCACCTGGCATTTGACTTTTGCCACCATTGTGACCCAATGCCTGGCCCGCTACACCAACCTGCTTGACTCCAGGCACAAGGTGCCCATGACGCGCGAGGTCTACATGCGCGCCATCATGCCCATCGCCGTCTTCAACTCGCTGTCTCTGATTTGCGGCAACGTCGCCTACCTCTACCTCAGCGTGTCCTTCATCCAGATGCTCAAGGTACGTTTTGCGCCCTCGAGCGACCCGTGGCCGTGGCCGTGGCCGTGGCCCTGTGGCCCCCACACCCCTTTCAAAACTCTAAATTCTGCCAAAAACACAAAACGTGTTAACAAGAAATGCCTCAGGCCACCAACGCCGTCATCACCCTCCTCGTGACCTGGGCCCTTGGCCAAGCCCAGCCCAACGTCACCAAGCTCTACCAGGTCGTCTTCATCGTCATCGGCGTCTTCATCGCCTCGGTCGGCGAGATCAAGTTCGACCTGCTCGGCTTCCTCATCCAGATGGGCGGCGTCTGCTTCGAGGCCACCCGTCTCGTGCTCGTCCAGCGCGTGCTGTCCGCCCCCGAGTTCAAGATGGACCCGCTCGTCTCGCTGTACTACTACGCCCCGGCCACCGTCGTCACCAACTTCCTCCCCACCCTCATCTTCGAGTACCCCACCCTCACCGCCGCCGACATCGCCAAGGTCGGCATCTTCACCCTCATCTGCAACGCCGGCATCGCCTTCCTGCTCAACTTCGCCGTCGTGCTGTTCATCAAGCGCACCAGCGCCGTCACCCTGACCCTGTGCGGTGTCCTCAAGGACATCCTGCTCGTCGTCGCCTCCGTCGTCATCTTCTGGGACCCCGTCACCATGACCCAGGTCTTCGGCTACGGCATCGCCCTTGCCGGCTTGATGTACTACAAGCTCGGCCCCGAGAAGTTCTGGGAGGTCGTCAAGATGCCGCTCGGCCGGTAAATCTTGATGGAAAGAGAAAGCAACGAAAAGGAACGGTGGCGGTTCTGCTGACGATTCTGCCGGAGTTTTAACTAGAAAGAGACGGCTGACAGACGAGTCGGCCACATGTGGGGGGACAGATATTGGTTACCATGATCTGAGCGGAAACTAATGCGGAGATGATGACGATGGGCGAAGCCGGTGAGCGCTTCGCTGCAACCTTTTTTTCTTTTTTCCTGGAGGGTCAGAAAGGAAGAGCCAATGTGCTGCGTTGCTGTCCCTTCGTGTGCCCGGGAATTTTTTCTCTGTTTGTGTTAGGTGTAAACCGATGTAAACATGTATTTTTTATAGACTGGTTTGGCAAAACAAAATGAAGATCTGATAGAATGGAATAGGCCATTGCAATTTTGAGAACCTTTTTACAATCAAGTTCGAAGTGAATGGATGCAATTCTGATTGAATACGAAATCGAACTACTAAACTCTGCTCCGGATCAGATCGCCGCCACTCGCTTGGCTAGGGAACCGCTCACCCCAACACTATCCAAGCAACATGCCGCCGTGGATTTGACACTATTATCACGCTTGGGTGCCCTTGCACTGTACCATACGACATTGCCCGTTCTCGCTCAACATCCTTTGCTACAAAACCATGCCATTAAACTCAAACGCCGACACACATTGAAGTTCCAGCCATCAAAACCACCGTCCCCTGACATCCAACTACCAAGGACACGACGTCAGTGGGAGGGACCCGGTTGTCCGCCGGTAAGCGTAGTAGGTCATCAGAGCTGCCTGCCATGTTTAGGATGAGTGAAGACAGAAGAATGTCGGAAAATAATGCTGTGGATGCTCATTGCTAATGGACAACATGAGCAGCATGTTATATACTTTGAGATTCATCGCACTGTCAAGTCCCCAGTTGACAAGCACACCCGGATTGCGAATCAGTAGCTGCCGGATTTCTGCGAGTCCGTATCCAAACAATATTTACAATGCTACACTATAGCTTACATGACTTTCCAAAACACGCAAAGACGCTACTGGCTGTGCCATTCGCCAATGATGATCTATACCCCTCATTGACTGCCCCCCAGATGTCGTGCTCGTAGTGAGATGTGGGTCCTGTCCGAGCTTCGTCTAGTCTTACTCAAGCATGAAGTGACAACCAGTCAGTTATCAAGTCGCAGCAAAGCCGAATCCTCCCCTGACAAGCGCCGGTGGCTTCGCGTCCCGCTGAAGGAACTTGTCTTGCGTGTGTATGTACACTATCCGTACACTATCTTACAGTCTTACAGTAAATCAAACAACTCTCCAACTCTCAGACTCGTCTCCGCATTACATCCCTCTCTTTTGCTCACCCTCTCTATGTCTCTCTCTCGGTGAAGACTTACCCCCCCAAACCAATGCGACTTACTCAATCGAAGTGTTCGACAACCCCTTCGCGACGCACGCCTCCGTCGCCGGCACCCTCCCCCTATTAAACAAACACTCCGGATCATACTTCTCCTTGATTGCCACCAACCTCTCAAAGTTCTCCGCACCCCAAACCTCCTCCGTCTTGCTGTACGGAGCACTACACACAAAAAAAAGACCCGAATCAGCAAACCAGTTCCCCACGAACCGTCCATCACAAGAG